>NC_142200.1:57594362-57604362 GCF_049639895.1 Pseudopodoces humilis
GCTCTGTTACTGTCAGTCATTCACTTCTTGATTGGCAAGGAGATAAATAGGAATTTACTAGAGGTTTGCTTCCAGCTAAAAGAGCAGACAACACCCTGGGATAAGTATGTGAAGAGCAAGCATGTTTAGTACCCTCAACCTTACAGCTTGGAAAAAGGTCTAAAAATAAGAATCCTTCAAAATCCAGTGTTAAAATTTGGTATTTTATTAGCAGTTACTGAGTAGGCTTACTAAACAGAGAAATGATTAGATTAATTGATAAAGACAGCAGTTACAGAGAGTGAAAAAAATACTGTTCTGGGTGGATGTATTAGTTTCAGTGCCACCAAGTTTGAGAAAGATTTGTTTCTTTCAGCAATTTCAAGGGACAGGTAATGGTTTATCACTGGTAAAGCACTGTCATTTGCCTGATTGTTCTGCAGACCAGACCTGACATGAGAAAATATCCTGCTTAGATCAAGTATGCTGAACTCTCCAGTATTTATGTCATAGAAATTATTATTCAAGAGTGGTTTCTGAGTTATTTTGTAGTAAATAATAGGCAGTCCATAATCTAAACTTACCTAATACTATTTTGTTGTTGGTAGGGGCATATTTTGGTATGGACAGACTGAAAAGAAAACACAGAAAATAATACTACACTGTAATAGGGAAGATAGTCTAATCCTTTTTAATGGCATTTAATCTCCTAAATCTTCTGATTTCATTTAATTTTAAAGGGTAATAAAATATGATTGAAATACATCTGAAATGTAGTTTAATAAAGGTAATCTGCTGTACTGGAAATCCACTGTTTTGTCAATCTGAAGATTTAGTATGAAACCATGCACAATGGAAATGCTTATTTACATCACTAACTTCAGAGTTCTTGTGATTTCTGTCACATATTTCTATTTTCTTTTTAAGTAGGTAGTACCCATTATTTAAAAAGCAGTAATGAACCTTCTCTAGAATTCATGGGAAGGATCTTAAGAAAATTAATCTCCATGTCATAAGGAGGTAAGACATAACAGAAACATGACCGATTAGGAGAACGTACGTGGCAGAAGAATTCATTTATGTACATAAAGTCAATTGTTCATGTTCCTATTGTTTCCAAAATGATGGAGACTGTAAATGAACAGCTGTTAAAATCATAATAATTTGTGCAACAATACTCTGATCCTCTTGTGTTTATATTTAGAAGGAGTATTGCATTTTGAAATAGTAAATTGGCTTAGGAATCACAACCTTGAATGATACAATCTTAATTAAAAATACATGCATATCTTGGTAATGTTATGTACCTTCTCTGTTTAAAAATAGGGAGAGAACAACAAGTAAGCACTTTCCATGTGTTAATTTTTGTTTAATTCAAAGAGTTAACCTTATGAGAAGAAAGCTTCTGCTGGCACATTAGTGGTATGCATTACATTGAAATAATGATAAATACTATGTAATACTCCCAAATAGACATTTTTCCTGTTGAATCCTGGGATACTTTCTATAGACATCTCAGTATATTTTTAATGAGATTGTACATCAGTTTGTGTGTTGTAGTTTAGACATATTGGCTTTAATTATTTTTGAATGTGCAGTTTTTACAGTAGCAGAATATATGTGATTTAAGACTAACCACAGTGCTCTGAGTATCACTTGGCATTTTAGCAAAATGTGCGATATTAAAAAGACCGTGAATTTTAGCTGGATTTTCATTGTTTTCTCAGACATATAATATTCCTCGTTGCTCTCAATTCTCCTATTCCACATGTGCAACATTTTTGCATGTTATATTAAAACAATTATATCAGTCTCATCATCTCTTGCTGTATTGTGGTTCCACTATTATCACAAATAGTATTAACTCAATCTAACACAGTATTTTCTGCCAAATGAGTGCTACAGTATTTTGCCTAAATCATAAGGAAATAAAAAGAGAATCTTGCAAAACCAATACTCAAACAGGTCTTGATAGCTTGACTAATGCTTAAACTGAAAATTTTATATAAGTACTGTAAAATCTTTTCAGGTCAGTATCAGTCTTGCTAGAAGTATAATGCATGTATTTTGGTTGAGTTTAAGCATCTTCCAGTAATTTTGGCAAACTGTTGTGAATATTATACCAGTGGACAAAACCATGAAAATGATAGTGACTAAAACAGCTCATGTAAAATGAAAATGAACAGTTATTTTGAGTATACCAGCTGAGATACAATAAGCAAATTGATGAAAAGTAAATGAGAATTTAGAAGCTGTTTTTAATAAACTAGTAATTTGTTAATAATATAAGCTTGATGTGCTTTATCTTAGTCCTTTTGACAAGACTTGTTTCGTGGTAGCAACAGCATCATCGTAGACCCTGATCTAATACTTAGAGAATTCAGTATAATCTCATTGACTTCAATACAAGTTGAATTGGACTAATAATGAAAAATCGCATTATAATAATATTAGGTTTAGGAAAAAAATACTGCTTATAGCTGATTTGAGTCAAACTGAGTTTGTCTGATATTTTACTGATGTCAGTAAAATCATACCATAAGTTGGTATTGCTCTGCTGTGACAACTGTGGACTCTTATTCGAGAAGCTATTAAAATCACAAACCAACAGTCATTCTCATATAAGACTGTACAGATATTTGTCTAAATAAAATACCAAAATAAGTACCTTTGTGAAAACCGATTTATAGAGTTATCAGCTGCAAAGATGAAATAAAAAGCATGTTGCCTTTTTTTTTTTTTTCCAAGTTTGTGATTTTCATCATATAGTCTTATTTTTCCTTAAGGGGATTTAAATTTTGTTTTCTTTTTGATTATTTTTTAATAAATGACAGTTTTATTTTATTTAATATTATTTAATTTAAATGTAAATTTTTTAAAAAAGTAAAGACTTTTTTTAAATAACTACTAATTGAATAAAACCTGATTTAGGAAAAATTCTGAATTTTCATCATTTTTTTTTTCTGTAAAATGCTTGTTTGACTGAGCAGTTTGATTTAAAATAAAAAAAATAGCTTATTCTAGCTCTGAGGAAATTCCCTCTTATGTCTTCTCAGTTTAAAGTGGATATATACTAACGACACATCCATAGCAAATTAATTTTTATTGGTTGTGTTAGCAATGGTATTTTTTTTTTATTTTTTTTTTTTTAGAATAAACCCTTAAAGTGCAGTTGTCAAATTTAAAGTGGTGATTTGTCTGGTTTTTAGCATTGCAGCACAGGGTTACACTGGAACTGACTCTTAATCAGACCTAGACCATGCTGGGAAGGTTTAGGAGCAAGCAGGGAAATCTGAGCTTCTCTCAAGGAGGTGAACTTTTCGCATTGGTAGCTGAACCCCAGGTTAAATTAACCACCAGATACAAACTGTCACTGGCATGTGGATTTGAAAAAGTGTGATATTTTAAGTAGTCTGCAGTATGGTAGCATATGTTAAATGTAATTAAGAAGTAGCTGAACTACAAATACATAAACTTCCCAATACATATTTGGTTAAAATTAAAAGGAACCTACTTGTCAGGCAAGCGGAGCAGTTGTTAAAGCCTCACTCTCAGTCACGTTCGCAGCAGCCACATGTCCAGTGGGCCACTGTAGGCTCTGTTAATCTGCTCACAGTGGCTTTAACACTCCCCAAGGTGCTCCCAAAAGACTGGAGGTCCAGGGCGTCAACATCCAAATATATCTGGAGTTGGAGAGGTTTTGATACCCAAAGCCCACTGCATTCCTTTGTTCCCATAATACCCCAGTGAAACCCTGGCTTGAACAAGCAAAACAGTCCTTGTCCTGCATGTGCTGAAATCTGATTTTCTCACCCTTCTGTCCTTCTGAGGTGTATCTGTCTGATACTGGATGAGCTCTGCAATTCACAGAACCAAGCCTTAATTCTCAACCTTTCCCTTTGTAAAACCTAAGGTCTGCCCTGATTTTCAGCTTCATAAAAACATTGTACTCTCATCATCTCCAACTACAAAAAAAACCCAGCTGTCTCTCAGCTGTATGTGAAGTCTTCATAGGAATTTTCAAAGGTTGTTTCAGCTGTAAATGTAAACTGAAAACACAAAAAACAACCCCCCAAAAATCCCTTCCCTTTCTTCTTGATGATGTTGCTGAATGTAACGTGCTTGACACCAGACATTTTTAGAAATGTATGGCATGGTGTAGTTTCTCTGATACCATACCACTTTGCTGTTTTACAAGCTACAGCATGTCACAGATTAAAGCTTTGTTGGATGCAACAAAGCTGGCAATAAATAAAGCTCTCTGATGTCACTGTGACCTAAATTAAACTCATTGTGTTTCCTTGGTTTTGTTAGCAACAGAGTAATTTTCATCACTTTTGAATGACCTCTAGAGTTTTAAAAATATATATTTTTAATAAATATTTTAATTAAATTGGAAATTAATTGTGGGTCAGAGTAAGAATCGGCATCTGCTGATTTCTAGCCATTTTGTGCTGGGGTGTTTTTTTGAATAGAAGGATAGAATTCAAAGGATAGAAGACTTTAATGTGGTAGAAAAGTACGAAATGTGAGCACTGCCGAAGAACCTGATTGCAAATGTACAAAGAGCACTGATCTTCTCCTGTACCTGATGAATACACAGAGATGGAATTTCTTTATGTTTTAAAGTTATATACACATGAACATAGGAATAGTCAGAACCCTGAAAGAAAGAAAATTGTTTTGTCTACTCATGTGTGGTAGAGTTTTTGGGTTTCTTTTGAAATACTTTATTTGATTAATTTTCAGTCTAGTTTGACTTAGAACTGGTTAGATGTCCATCTGAAGAGAAAATTTCCATGGGAAAACTCTACTCAAAGCTTACACTATTCATTTCATGTACAGTAAATTCCATCTTAACAGTATCTCCTGTAAATACACATTGGAATAACAGGTCAGCTCTAACATGCGTGGGGTTCTGTCTGAGAGGGGACAATAAGCTCTAGCTAAAAATTGATGTCTACCATGGTTTTTCAAACATATACAAGTCTGTCAGTTGATTGTATTGGCTATTGGGATTTATTTATTCTAATGACACAAGTCCCTGTTGATGTTGCTATTCTGCTGTAAGCTCCTAGTCTTACACTGGAGACCTGACAGATATCCAAAATAACACCCTCACTCCCCAAAAAACCCAACCCTAATTGACAGCAAGTATCAAAACCCTTCTTACAGTGTAGGAACTGTTTTCTTTTTTGAAACAAGACTCAACCATTCCAGGTCCCAACAGTTTTCGGTTCAAATATACTTGTTTATATGTATTTCTGTTCTATTTTCAAAAGATACTGAGGAAAATTTCTATTTCTATTTCTATTTCTATTTCTATTTCTATTTCTATTTCTATTTCTATTTCTATTTCTATTTCTATTTCTATTTCTATTTCTATTTCTATTTCTATTTCTATTTCTATTTCTATTTCTATTTCTATTTTTCTATTTTTCTATTTTTCTATTTTCCTATTTCTATTCTAGAAGATAGGTAGTGGTTCTAATAAAGTTAAAATAAAAGATACATTTCTAAAGACAAGTTTTAGCTTAATTGCATCTGTCTTTGGAGATGTCCTGAGGGTGTAAATGGCATCTTGATGTAACATTGGGAGCAAATATAGTATCAGAAGGTAGTTGCATCTCTTTCCTTAAAATTGTGCAAATATTTGATAGCAGAGCCTATGTTTATGGTCATGAAGATCCTCATGATTTGACTCTCATGATCTGATGTACTAAACTCCAGTACAAGGTATATTGCTCTTAAAAATTAAAGACCATATTTACATCCATATTTTCAAACATATGGATGAGTCCCATGCAATGGAGTTCATAGAATGACTTAAAATTCTTACAGTTTTCCTTCTGTTCTTCATCTGCCTGAATGCCATGAGCTGCTTGTGCTTATGTGAAATACTCTGTAGAGCATTTGGTCAAGTGATTTATCTCCTTATACAGAATTCAAAATCTTCCAGAATTTATTTCCCTCAGAATCAACTATAATTCCAGGGGTTTTCCAGTATCTGGATAAATAGATCCAGAATGGTTTTAGGGTAGACCAAGCTTTTCTTGATTAAAAATATTATCACATGTGCTGCAGTAGCAACTGAGAAATTTATGATGGAGAACAACTGATAAAAGTAATGGAACTGCAAAAAATTTGCCCGTTTTATAGCATCATTCCATTAGATTGTGTTAATCCGGGGTTTCTGTCCCATCACCGTGTTCTAGCATCCTCTAGGTAAAGGAAAAAAAATAGTGTTTAAATGAATCTGTAAGTTTTATTGGTATAAAAGCTTTTGAATCATTACTATTATATACAGATGTTCAGTTTTTGCTACATTATATATTTGTCCTAGTAAAAACTCACAGAGTAGTGTTAATGAAACATACCTTTATGTGCATTAAACAGTAGGCTGTGACACTATTTTAAGTGATTCTATGTTATAAAAAGCTCTGCAGCAAGAGTAATGTTACAAAATTGACAGAATATTATAACACTGTGGAAGATGATAAATTTAAAACTTTCCATTATGCCTTAATGAATACAGTGGGAATCATCAGGCTGTGTCTGGTGGTTGCATCATGCCTTTCAGCTGGCTCACACTACTGTTTTTCTCACGGAGAGTAACCTTTAGTTCTACTTTGTTTATGCTAGATTATGTTAAAAATGTTTTTAATTTGGAAGATACAAATCTAGACTATACTTCTATTCTGAAAAGCAATGATGTAGAAATAGTAGCTGCCACCTCAACAGAGAAACTCACTCTTTTCAGAGGTATAAATGCTTGAGAAAGAAGACTAAATTTTCACTACTTTTCACCTCAAAGTGTACTGCCAAGTCAGAAGAGAGACTGAAGAATCAGATCTGTGCTGTTCTGATGTGTATAGCACTCGTGGAATTATTAACCCACCTGTAGCTACAGACCTACATTTTCCTCTGCTCTGCTGTTGTATTGAACGCAGTGGGCCAATTTTGTCACTTCTGTGACATGAGGCATTCGGCCCAGTGTGTTAGGATGGGTAAATTTGAAATTGGTGGTATTTCAAAGCTGAAGCAAAGGTCAGAAATTGATGCACGTAACCTATTGCTGATGCACAAGTCAGAACAATCTTTTGTTAAGACTCAGACTTGAGGTGATGGCAGTTTTGAAAACATTTTTTTTTTCTCACAGCTGAAGAAATGTTGAGTGCTGTCCAGAATGTGATGTAGTCAAGTTTTTAGACCCATCCAAACAACTAGGTTGAATTTGTTGATTTTTTTTTTTGTTGTTTTTTTTGCACAAATGTGATTCATCATCTCGCACATTGCTCAGTTTTCCAAGCAAGGTGTCTTCATTTTTAAGGCATCACTATGCAATTCTTTCATGCAAGTTTTCTTTCCTGAGGAAAACTGCGTGTTTCAAAGTCCTTTGCTAGGTACTTATTGACACCCATTTCTTGTTTAATTTTAAAGGCTTAATAGCAGGTACAGTGTAGTGGTTTTTAAAATTTATACACATATTTTGAGTGCATGTGGTGAGCCACCAGAATGAAGCCGGATAAGTGCTACAAACTTCAAGAACTTCGAGAAATGTATTCACTTGTTGGATTTTCATTTAAGGTCATAATCCAGTTTAGTAAGCTGCAGAAATGGTGCACACTGCAGCGTTGCTTTTGACATGTTGCACAGCTTTTCATCCCACTGCTATACCAGTCTGCTTAAGTACTTGCAGGACCATTGAGAGTAAGAATATTTGCTTTCTCTGCATATCATTTAGGCAGTTTGTATTTCTAGTAGGTTCTTATTAGGAATATGTGAGGCAATCACTGCAGTTATATCATCAATACCTTCTGCATAGGCTTTGTATAATATTTGCATATAATATATTTGCATTAATAAGTGGCTGGATTCAGTTCTGAAAAATCACTATAAAATTCTCAAAACCCCTTCCCTGTTTATCTGCTCCTCTTTTTAAAAATTATTCAGGTTCTGTAAATCCAGCTTCCCATCAGATTTCAGGGCTAAAGATCTATGTTGTTTCCAGTCCAGAAATTGTGAAAAATCAATTGTACTCGGTTCTTGAGTAACCATATCTGGAAAATTTGGCTTGTGAAGAGGAAAGAGCACGTATGGTTCCTAGATGCTAATTTTATCCATGCTGTGTATTTTTTGAGTGAAATTTAATTTTTCTCATGGTTTAAGATACCCTTGTTTGGTTGACTATAAATTTGTCAGTATGGATGTTATGGGTTAAGGATAGAGAATTGCATTTGTGTGTACGATGTTTTAAGTAGCAGCAGGGAAGGTAGTAAAAATGGTCACTGAGAGGAGAAAAACATAGCTGAACACAGGATCAGGAAAATGTAAGTGAAGGCAGAGAGAGCAGGTATGTAGGGACAGAAAAGCAGATGAACTGTGATATATGTTTACAGCTAGAGTTTCACATGGCGTATATTAGTATTCTTGTGCCATTAGCAACTTTTGTTGTGATCTAGCACAGTCTTAATTTTCTCCTTTGGCTCATCTAAAGGATTGATGTTGTGATATTATGAAAAGTAGCAAAAATTTGGGCCCTATTGATGGATCATATGAAAGTGTATTTTTCAAATTTTGGAATTAATTTATTTAGTTGTGATAGCTTCCTCTGTAGGGAAACATGGGATTTAACAATTAAACTGGGGCTCATGTTTGTAAGTTATTTTCCAGAAGGGGAAAAAAAAGTAAGTGAACTTTGTGTGAAGTATTCTAAGGGGTGAAAAATTTCTCCACCAAATGAGGCTTGTAGAGCAGGGCAGTCCTGTGTGTTGAATGAACTAGGAACATCATGGGGAAAAAAAATTCCTTGTAAAACTCTGGGTACCTACTTTCATTTGTATTCCTTGTAAAGCACACTCTACTGTTGATACTGCCATCCAGTTTGTGAGAATTGGCAATATTGCAACCTTCTCTTTGACAAAAATTTTTAAAAGGGCTTTTCCTAACTGGGGATGGATGCAAACCATCAGGAAAAGCAGCAATATTGGGTATTCTTTTCTTTCTAAGTCTGGAGACACTGAGAAACAAATAATGCCTGACGAATTTAACAATTGTTTATTTCCAAAAATATGTAAATTGAAGTCCCTAGGCAGCTCTACTGTCTGAACCTGAGACAGACAGAAATCACTATCATCTCTGAAGTGTCTTTTGATCTTTTTCTATCCTTCTCCATTAGAGAAAAACAAAAAAACAAAAAAAAAGAAAAAAAAAGAAAAAAAAAAGGAAAAAAAAACTATTACAAAGACATCTTAAGAAAGGTCAGAAACCTTATTTAGACTGCTACCAAAGGCTCACACAGGGTTTAGGTAGAGATAGAGTTGCACCTTTAATTCCGATTTTTTTTTTTGGCTTTTGTCACTTCAAAGACAGACTCTCAGTGTTATTTTAACATTTTTATTGTGTATGAATAATAGAGTACACATTGAGGTTCAATAGATGCAATGCTGTTAAATGTACCTCTTGGTGGATTTAAAAATGAGGGATTTATTTTACATTCATAAAGTTGTAATACAGTCTGAAGAAACTATTTGTTAAAAGATAGCATCTACTTAACCTGCTTATTTATTTCTTGTAGTAGAAGGTTAGATCCACAATAAATACACGAGGAAATAAGTAGATAGGGGAATTTATCTTAGAAATAAGATCCCTGTCATGCTTTTGAAATGTGAAATGCATGAAGACCTGTCAGGGAGATATACGGACATGATATTTTTTTACTGTGCATTTGGAAGTATTTAGCTATATTTGTCATTCGCTAGTGCCACTAAGCAGTGATCAAGTGATATAGTAATTTGAAAGTCTGTTTTCAATTCAGTGTGTATATATATTTTTTTACTTTTTTTTTTTTTTTTTTTTTTGCCTTTGGGATCTAGCAGAACTGTACACAAGTCTTCTTTCATTCTGTGCTTCTGAAAATAGTTTTTTGGGGGAAAATTTACATTTGTTTAAATAGGTTGCTTAACATAGATAATTAATTTTTAAGTATATCCTTTAAGGAAATCATAAGTTAGCTATATTA
>NC_142200.1:57609362-57756862 GCF_049639895.1 Pseudopodoces humilis
TTGGAAAATTTGGAATTGCTTTCCTCCTGGTGTCACAGGGCCCAGGGTCTCCCTCACTGGGGCACCTGGGGTGAGGAGCTGGGGTTCCTCAGAGACCTCATGGAGGTGGTGGTGGGAGAGGGCAGCTGGTCCCTGCGAGGCTCTCCTGGGAGCTCCCACTCTGGAAATGGTCTCTTGCTTATGTGAGCAGTATCCAAAGTTAACTGAGGCACTGTGCCTTTCCAGAAAGTCTGTGTATTCCTGTGCCTGGTTATGTGGGAATAAACAGCATGGAGGTTTCCATCCTTCTGTCTCCACAGGAGGACTTGGTAATTTGACACCAGACCTCTTAACCCAGCCGTCTTTTGTAGGAACTAAATTTCCTTCCCCACTGGGAAGAATTGGAAGGAGACTCTTAGTTTCAATGAATTCAGCATCATTGCCCCACCAGCCCCATCTCTGCTGTGTTACCATGAAAGGAGACAATTTGGCTCCAAGTGACTAATGGGATTATTTTTTAAAAAAATAAAAAAAAAAAAAAAATTCAGTCTTATATCAGGTTATTGAGACTATACCTGAGGTTAGTGTTACTAATTCATAATGACCTTCCATGTGGCCTTTAAGGACTGAGATTTCTGTGCATGTTAGTACATACTGAGTAAAAATATTGTCATGAATTGATAAACTCTATTTATAGGCAACAGGGCAAAATCCTAGCTTCTGTTGAAAAAAAAAAAGTTAAAAAGAGGGCATTTATACACTTTTAATGAGTATCAAGCTTGCCAAAATCTCTCAAATTCGTCCAGAGGTTTGGAATGAAGAGTTATCGTTTGAAGACGAGCAATGTGAGTTCTGCTGCAGTTTCAGTAGCAATCCCCAGACCTGTTTTCTTTATGCCATGAAAACTTTAGAAACATAAACAGTGCTGAATTGCCACTGGTACTGAATAATTTGGCTTTTATTGTTGCCTGCACTCTTCTTGTGTTCAAGAAAATAATTCAATACTTATTAATAAATAGAAGGTAACTAAAGATGACTGTGACCTAGTCTGTTGAAAATTTCTCAGTACCTTTAATTTGTTAGTAAATTAAATATATTTTATTTAAGCAGAATCATATATACAGTATATTAACTTTTTTTTCCAGGCAGTCTTTACTCAGCACAGAAAGGCCAGATGTATGGGAATTGTAAAAAATCAGGATATGCATAAAAACTGTTCAAGTGCATAAAGCAGCCCCATCTGGAAGACATCTAACAGAAATGAAGTTGTACAAAACCATTCCATTGATAATAAAGCTAATTTTTATGGGTCTGACAAGTATGTAATTATGTTCAGTGGTGCTTTTCAGATTTTATCACAGTCAATAAACCGCAGTGGTAATTTCATTCCCATTTGACATATTTACATGGAAACATTTGATTGGAGGAATTAGTAACCCTGAAAGCCTTGATAGATATGTTTTAATGATCTGTGACCTCCGCAGTCCCTCATCTGTTTATTGTTGCAACAGGCGAGAAGTCGTTCCTCTGTGACCTTTGTGGCTTTGCCGGCGGGACACGTCATGCCCTCACCAAGCATCGGCGGCAGCACACAGGTCAGTAAAGCTGTCTTTACTCTTCGCTGTATTTTCCCCAGCAAGGGAGTCCCTCTACACTGGGGAGTAACACAAGTCAAATAGCACGTTACAGCACAAATAGTACATTGGCTCATTGTTTGCTTTGCTTTTTCTCGTTTTTGTGAAATTGGTATGCCCAGGGTCTGCATCAAATCTGTTAGCTGGGAGCTTGAATAATTGCTTGGGGGAAGTGGGGGGTATTTTTTGTGGGTTTGGGGTTTTTTTGGTTTTTTTCTGAAGGAAGGAGAATTCTGAAGACTGGCTTTCTTCTTCCAATGAATACTAAGTCTACAATTTTTTTTTTTTCCGAGGCCCAAATAGATTACCTACTGTGAAGATTTTGCAAGAGACTGCTAGAATGTCCCTGGGTGAAAATTAGAGACTACATATAAATTAATCCATTTTTTTGGACTGAAGCATAGTTGAAAGCTAGTGTTGTTTCAGTTGCCCTTTCGTAATTTTAAGATAGTTTGTAATTAATAGGTGCAACTTTAAGAGTTACCACATGGCTGGCATGTAAAGCAAGATTTCTCTCCCAGAATTAGTAAAGCTTTCCTACCACATGGTTATAAAATTTTAATATCAGACAAAATTAAACTGGTTCTTAGTTTCAGAAGACCAGAAAAAGTGTAAGTATTAAACATTTATTAATACATTCTACCTTAATTGTGCTTTTTAGTAGTTCCTTGTAAGTGTTTGATTATTTGGATAGATTTTGTTCAAACAGACATAGAAGTGTTGCTGTTTAAGCCAGTGTCGTTTTTTTTGTTTTACTGACTATCATGAGGATAATGTAATATCATCAGGAATTGCTGTGTGAGTTAAGTGACCATTGTCTAATGTACAGTGGAAAGAAATGGCTAACAAATGAGAAGCTGTAGTTGTTACATCATGAATTTTCCATGGATTTTGTAAAGGGATCACAGTGGGAGATTTTATTATGTCCCTGTATAAACTAATCTTCATTGAGGACATATACCATCTAAATGTGTAATTTCCTGGAGAGCAGCTACTCTCTTTCTTGAGAGCCTGAAGCCATTCTTCCCACCCTGTTTTCAGTTTATTTAAAGCAATCATATTTGGAGGAGATTCTGATGCTTTCAGAAAGGTGGGATTTTCAGTGCTGGTCAGGCAATAAACATATATTGAAACAGATAAGCTAAAATTTTATTTTTTAATATTTCTAAAAAAATATATGTGTATTCAGGGCCAAAATTTGCTTGCAAGTCTAGTTAGTAATCCTACTTTCAGAATCTTTTTTTTTTTTTCTAATAACAAGGAACATAAATTTGTGGAAGAATTCTGCCACAGTCAGTTCCCATTCTCTGCATCAAGTTTGTATTTTTCAAGTGACCAATAAAAGTAATTCAGTAAATATAGTAAGTTATTTTATTATTACACTCTGAATGATAGCATGAGCAATTACAACTACTGGAATAGAAGTTGCATGCTTCAGTTGTAATTAAAGTTTCTATTTTTCTGGAGCTTTGAAGAATTTTCACATGTGGGCACAAATTTAACAAATGTAGGCTGAGAAATCGACTAATTAATTAATTAATTAGCAAAAAGAAATTATTGTGATCAAGCGGATAGGAAATACCTTTTGTTTTTCATTGCTTTGCCATGTGACACATTGGGATCTTGCATATATCTAGGACCCATAGTCAGTGCAGCCACACAAATGGTAAATAGTGCTTTCAGGTTGGGGATGTAGAAGAAATGCAAATTTTTGTATTTACCCTTCTTGTCTGTACCTATTATGTGAGTGTAGATCTAGTTTCTCAGAAATGTAAGCCCTTATCATCAAATATATATACATATACATATACATATACATATACATATACATATACATATATATATATATATATATATAGTATCATTAGGCCACCAGCCAAGAGACAAACTGTTTTATTTCCTGATTTATGTGCAGAATTAGGCTAAAAATATGGTGTACTCCTGGTGAAAAGCTGTCCAGGTTTTTGAAGGCATTTTTGCCCTTCTTTTGCCAGTGTGGTAGAGGCTTCTTGTGCTATGATCACAGGGATTTACAGGTTATAGATCATGAAGCTTGCATCTGGCAAGCATAACTTTATATTTTATGTCAGGACTGGAGGCTCGTTATTACTTTGCTATTAACTTTATACTATATAGGACAGTATCTCAGAGGCAGAGGGATCTATCTTTTTGGCATTTATCTGCCTCTGTGGCACAAACAATCAGAGATTATTCTTTAGCAGAAAAATTATCTGTACCTTCTATTTGTTTCAAGGAGAATGACACAATCCACCTTTGCTAGCATTGTTGCACTTCCATGGGTTCCATTGTATTTTCATCCAGTGCTCAACTTTATCTCAGTCATTAGCTGCATGCACTCCTACTTTTACCTTTCTTTGTACCTTATTTTTTTTTCTCTGTCCCCAGTTGGCACAATTTTCCCAAAGAAGAATGCCAAAGCAAATTACAATCAGGTTTGAAAGGGATAGGTGTCAAAAATAGTCTAAATGGCTTAAATAATTCCCTACTGTAATACAAGCTGTCTAGGGGGCTGACACAAAACATCTTCCAACCCAAGATTTACTTCTATCACCTGTCAGAGGCCCACAGTACAAGGGCAAATGAACAAATCCTCACATGTAGTTAAGGAGTCTTAACCAACTTAACAAGTCTCCTCTCGTCCCAGCCTCAAGGCCTGAGATGTCTCAACACCCCAGAGAAATGTTCAGCTGCTGGTAGAGATTTGACACAGGAGAGCACTGACTGTAGGACCAGCCACTTAGACTTTTGATACTCCTTATTCTGGTATTTCTTACTCTGTTCTTCCCTTTTTAGATTATATTCTTTCTTTGTACCTGGAAAAATGCCTTTATCTTGTGAAAGATGCATTTTCTTTGGAAGTATTATGGGGGGCATGAAGTATAACTTGGCATGAAAAAAGCTGGCAGAATCTAAACCTTGGTCACTCTTGCAGCAAACTGTACAGACCAGTTTGGCAAATAGGATGTTATCCCCTGAAGAGATGTTTTTGGTTCTGAATGAAAAGAAATACAGCAATGTTAAACTGAACGAAGAAGCCATTAGCTTTAAGACTTGAAAAACTTTAGTACTTAATATACTTGTAAACATGATGCATCTGCATAAAGATTTCCTTGATATAGGAAATATCTTTCTCAGCTGTAAAGTAGGAACAAATAATTTGACCTGTCAAGAGATTCCTGGTGTTCTCAACTGTACCAGTTGATATTTTTATTCTCTTTTAAATATATCATGTCCTTAATGATGACCTGGTCCCGTGAGAAACATACACTTGGGACAGAGAATAAGCAAAGTCGTTGGCTGATTTTGTCCCGTGAAGATGTTCCAACATTATTTTATGACCTGTGTGCACCTTCTTCCAGTCCTATTCTGCAAGAATCTATCACTGGTATTGTGAAAGTCTTTCACTAATGATGTAAATATCCATGGCCTAAACTTCTACTTTGTGAATTGAAGCAATGGCAGCTTAAGGAGTGGTCCAGAGTTTGGCCTGAATTTTATCACACTGAAAGGAATACTTACATCTCTGTCTGCCAAATGCTTTACAATAGGCACTTCTGGCTGCCTAGGCTGTGATAAACTGTCTTAAGAAACTTGGACTGCTCACAGTATCAGCTGTTGCTATGTGGTAAATAAGGGATAGTTTGCAGTGCTGGAGGAACAAAGATGTTCTGGTAGTTCTGGTGTCTCAACAAGGCTGGGAGGAAAAGATTTTGTGTTTTGAGTCATCCTGAAGAAAGTTTTTTTGATTTGTATTTTGTTCCAGTAAGAAAATCTTCCTGAAGAAAGTTTTTTTGATTTGTATTTTGTTCCAGTAAGAAACTCTTCCTGAAGATAGTTTTTGCTGGATTTAGAGTAAGTTGAATTGCACAAAGAATTAAACAATTACCTGAATATTGTAACAAAAAAGGGTAAATAACCTCTAAAACAGCCACCAAAAATAAACACACGCACACACACGCATGCACGCATATACACACATGCACAAAGCATATAATATCAGATAATTTAGATATTTTGCCTTAAACGTGATCAACGAGGAAATTGCATAAGAGAGAAAGAACAAGCAAAGGTAAGTATTTCTTGCTTGAAATGAAACATGGGAATAATAATTTTAAAATGTCTTCTCTTTATGTTCTTGCTCTTATTGTTCTGCTCACCTCCTTTGTTTGTCCCCTCTTCTACATGTTTCCTGGTAAACTTCCATTTTGTGCTGTAGTAGCTGTCTCAGTTCAACAGTGCTGAGCAGTCACAGCCCATGTTCTCTTGCATGAAATCTCTTTTTTAATGTTGGTTAGTATTCCTGCAAATTGCAAAAACCCCATCCTCATCTTCTGCACATCAACAGTCTACATTTGCTTCCCATGTGTTAGTTGTGGGGGGATCTTCCCAGGGCTGTAGAAGTACATCACAGTAGTAAAGGGTTAGTGGATGAGTACACTTACTGTGCACTTCTTGGCAGTCACCATGAACCTATGGAACTGCTTAAGGAGATTGTATCTTTGTTCAAATATTTTCATGCATTTTTGAAGATGGTAGCTTGTATCGTACAGAGCAGTGTTTGTATGATTGCTTCTGCTCACTCATTTCAATCTTGCACTTCTCAAGACGTTTATAGGTCAGTGTAATAAAGAAAGAAAATTTAATAATATATGTGTTTTTATCCAGATGAGTGACTCACTTTGTGTTTCTATTTCTCATGTGAACTGCTCTTTGACTTTAATGTGTAGTTACATTACTCGGCATTGAATTTAATGTATAATGTAGCCTCTTCCCTTCAGCTTCCCCACCACAGCTTAAAAAAATTATAATGTTGAATACCATAGGAAATATAGCACAGTAAGAAGACTTATTGCTCTTTTCAGCAAGAGAAGAGATTAAATTTGAAGAGCATCTTTGTTGTTTTCCCTTTTCTATTTACACCAGCATTTGCAGCAGATTGGCAAATTGATTATAGGAGAACTTTGACCCGCAAAGTCACCAAAACCCTGGGTATTTAAAACTTTCTCCCTACCTAAGAGAAATTGTCTAGTAGCGAGAGAAAAAGAAAAAACTTCAGTAACTGATTAGCAGCAGCTTTAATAACTACTTTTATATACTAGTGCTTCCTATGAACTGGCCCTTTTGTGATCTTCTTTTCCAATTTTTGATTTTTTGGAGCTCAAATTTTCCATTTCAGGTGACTTAAACAGCAGATGCGCTTCAGAAGCTGGTTGCAGTATTGTCAAAAATGCAAAGCCATTTAATTTGTAAATTAAATCCTGTCGTCAGGAAATGCAGCTTTTTGAAAGTGCTTGTGTTAAAAACAAAGTAAACCCCCATAAAGTGGGTTCTTGATCTTGAAATGTGTGTCCTTCATTTTTGTTCCCCCATGGAGCTTGTTGACCACTGAATCATTTTGGGGCACCTGTCTTTTTCATGGGACTTGTTATTGATAAAGTTAGAGCTGGTGAGACACAGACAAGTCTTCTGTAATGGAAATGGGGGCGGGGGGATATTTCATATTCTTTTACCTTTATTGGTCTTTAAATATGTAGACTTTGTCCTTACGATTATGGATACACTATTTTAAAGTTATTACATATTATTGTTTTAAAATACTGTCAATACTGATATTTTCATTTGTATAGTTTTAATTTTGTATGAATTAAAACTTTGACTGGGGGTGAGCAAGAGTCCTCTTGGAATTTTTAATGGCAGCCTGTATTAAAAGAATTATGTTTATTGCCTGAAATGTCTGGGGGCAAGAATGGTGGAAGGAAAACAGGAACACAGAGACTGATTAGAAGTATCCTGGCCCATAGATAGGGAAGACAAAAAATTCTTAAATCAGTATGTCTGTGGAAAACTTAAATAAATAAAAAAATTAATAAACGTACTCCTGCAGCTAATAAACTCTTCAGGATCACCCAATCCAAAGAAATACCTAGTTGTCTTTTAGGTTTTTTTCAACTATACTAATTAACCTGTCAATTTTCAGGTTCATTTCAAAATGGTCAATTTTCCATAAAAATACTGTTTCTTACGTACAGCTGCTAAGAATTACAGGCTGTGCTAGGCTGTCTTTTTTCCTCCCTATTTATCTAGCTTTTGTTGTGTGGTGCTGCTGTGATGTATTTTCTGTCAGGTGAGATTTACACATAGTCTACTTGACAGGAGCAGTTAGCCACAAGGATTTCCTAAAGGAAAAACTTCCTGGAGCAGTGGGCAAAGATTATCATTTTTCTTACGGTCACGGTGGAATTTGCAAGCCCTCCTAGCTTCAACAGGCTCTCGTTCGGCTGTCAGCTCCAATGACCCTGCCCTGGCACAGTAGCAAACCTTTACTTGATCCATTTTCCCCTGAATGGCAAACTAAAAATCTCCTTTCAGTTCAGATCTGCCTATTTTTACAAGGGGGCAAGTTGGCAAGGTTCTAGTGCATTTTAAATGAAAGCAGTTAAAATAAGTATGTATGTTATCTAAAATACCTGTGGCTTAACTACTTAGGCTTGAAAATGTTGCTATCTTCTTTAGTGCTAGATGATAAAATAAATCAGAAGAGGAAATCTTCAGTTCAAGAACAGGTTACGTTGCTAGGGAGTCTATGGCCTCCCAGAGAGTTTAATTGAAGCAGCAGCCACTACCATGCAAGCTGCTGGGACAATCAGCTTCTCCAGAGCAGAGTGTCAGGGTCTGACAAGAAAACCCCATTTGGGGCAGGAAAGACATACTTTCTAGCAGTCTCAATTTGTCCAGCATAGAGGCTTCGGCTTTGTGTCCTGCCCCTTCACCTTTCCTTGTCCCATGAAACAATAAATGAAAAACATTGGCTGGTATTCTCTCCCGCAGCTGCTAAAAGCAATTATGCCAGCTCTTTATGGAGCTTTCAGAAGCTGCTCTGTTGTCTTTCCATCCCACATTAGGGGCTTTTCAGACCTTGAGGACCTTGCGTATCTTTTTCCCTTGGGAGGAAAACCCACAACAAGCTCCAAGAAGGAAAAATGCATATTTCTCTCTGTTCTCAGAATTCTGGCAAAATCTATTTCAAAATCTTCAGTGTCTCATGCTGTGAACAGACTTGAAAAATTCGTTTTAGAGGCACGGCCATTTGGGAGTGGCCTTTTGCTACTGATTGCAAAAGGCCACTCTTCCTGATAGTCTTATGCTGGTGGTGTGTCTTCTGTCAGTCTGAAAAAGTTCAAATTGTACCTGCTAATAGGCTTAGGGTTCAATTTTGAAACTGCCTGTCCTAGACCTCTGAACAGTCTACAAGGTACATGTCTGTCCCTAGCAATTTTATCCAGACTTCTTAAGTCAGGGATGTTGATTCCTTATGTAGTTTTTAGATAAATACTTCTGAAGGCTTGTGCACTGGAGTGTACACTGAATTTAGGAGCTGGCTGTTGTCTTCTCCATACAAAAGGAAACCTGTTTCCTCCCTAAATGATAACTATAGCTGCCTATAAGCCCCACAGAATATTTCTGTGGCAAAAATTGGAAAATTGGAAAATGTGGAAAAAGTTGGAAAAATGGGATGCAGGTGTCTTAGCTAGTCATCACAGTGTGTATCTGTCATGAGGTTTTATCTCAGTAACTTCTGGGGTAGACTTCTCCACTGGAAGGAAGAATATTCTTTTCACATTACAACTTAGACAATAAAGATTTTTACCCTTCTTCACTTAGTAGTCCTCTAGAAATTTTCAGTGCAGCTGCACATTCAGCAGAGATTGAATTTTAGTCTTCTGAAAATATTGTCCTTGTCTAGGTTTGGTGGTTGGTTTTTGTTTGTTTGTTTTATTTTCATTAACCTTTCAAGTCCTTCTACTGATGATTGGCCTACTGTTCAGAAAATATTAACAAGGGCAGAAGACTAGCAGGCAAGATAGGGGGAATGGAGCAGTCCCAGTTTATTTATGTTATTTAAAGGATAACATTAAAAATTGAGGTATGCCTGTCACCTGGTTACGGTATTTTCATGGAATAAGACGCAGTAACAAGGTTATTCTGTTTCAGTTTTTTCTCCTCCTTTTTGCTGCTGTGTAATTCCACATGAGAAGTCAGTTGGATACTGATGTGTTTCTGTCATATTTTGAAATTAATGCATTGTATTTGGAAATTTATGTTGTATTTGTGTTTGCTATATATACATGGGCTAAAAGCTGTCTCAAGGGATATGCCAGAAATTTGGGCTTCTTTTCCTTTTCTGTAGATGAAAACTGATAATCTTCTCTTGTCACCTTCTAGGAGAGAAACCATTCAAATGTGATGAGTGTAACTTTGCTTCCACAACACAATCGCATCTGACACGACATAAGCGTGTCCATACTGGAGAAAAGCCTTACAGATGTCCCTGGTGTGACTACAGGTAATGAGTCATTAACTAAAGCATGATGAGAGAAGGGTTAAGGTGATCAGATGAGGTTCATTTGAAGTCACCAATAAAAATATACTGCCATTAAAACACCATCAGGGCAGTGGTAATTGCATATTAAATTAGGAGCTAAATTTAAAAACTTAGTCTTCAGTATTTAGGTATTACTTTATAAAGAAAAACAAATGATGGGAAGCCTTTTAGTGGTAACACTACAGTGCTAATGTTGAGTGTTTGTTTCACAGCTGCTCCAGTGTCTGTTGGAATTCTCTGTGGTGAGGCTGCTTATCTGCATTGCCTTTTCAAATCAGCTGCGGTTTTGAATTTTTTCTTGGTTGAGTTGCAACGATTTCACCAAGAAAGGAAAAGTTCTCTAAAAGGCTTACCAGCCTAAATACTCACCAGACACTTATTAGAACTGGAAGCTAGTTACAGCTCTTCAGAGTCCTGTTGTTCTGTTCCAGTTTTCCTTCTCCTTCTTAGCCAGGGTGTTTGGATGAGAGTTGGCCATAGGGTTGGTTGCATGGCAAAGCCTCCCTTATTACACCATTAAAACCCATCCCCATGTTAGGGCAGCAGATTAAATTTAGAATAATCACATGATTGAAGAGTGAAGACTACTGCTGGTGCTTATTGCCTGTGTTTTTGGTTCACTGTAGACTACTTATTAAATTATCTAATTGCTTCTTAAGTGAATCTTTACTTTTAAATACACTTCTGCATTTTTGAATACTTTTAATACCTTGCAGTGAGGTGGCCGGTCTATGTGTACTGTAAAGGAAACCATAGACTATTTTATGAGCCATTTGCAAGAGTTGGTGTTCAAAAAGTTTTTAAAAATTGGCATTATATTTGATAAATGGCATATGATTAGATGTATGGGTTGTGATGCGTGCACATAAGAGGGGAAAATTAAACATTTGATTAAACCACTATAGCATTTCTTATTTTCTTTGCATGCTGAACATACAGCTGTATGTTCATTAAAATTTTAATGTAGTTCCCTAAAGCAAGACTATATAATGAAGCCTATCTGCTCTCATAATACCTGTTTTCATGCTATTTGTAGCCTACTTTACAGAAAACTCTTGTACGGAAAGCCTCTGCAGTTGTCACACATTTTCTGTACAAAACTTCTTGTTGCTTTGTTTTGTTTGTGTGGGGCAGACGTTCTGTAAACTCTTTGCTACGGAGCACCCATTAAATCATACTCTGTAACTGCAGAGAACTGAATTTGATAACCTTGTGGGGAGGGCTATGTTTCTATGTTGCTACCTTTAGAGTGCCCCTGCTTTCTTTATATTTTTCATTAAAAGTAGAAGTGGTTTTTCAGCTTCAGTAAGTCATCTAAGAATTAAAGATGGTTTTAATTTGTCAAAGGAGTTGCACTAAAAGGTCTGTGTTGGGTGAAGTGATAGCATATAACCATTAGTGTGACATGATGTGCTGCATTGAAGGTAAAAGAAGTGCTGTCTTTAATGCCGTGTGTTTGAGGACACTTCATCTTGCGGCCATCCACTTTTACTGAATCATGCCAACTGGCAGGAATGGTTTTATTACAGAGCTGTGTAATGAGAGGTGGGTTACAGTGGGTTTGAGCTCCTTGGCTTGAAGACCCAAGAGACTGGAGCACTGTAGATGTGAATCAGTCTGGGATTTGTCACACACACCCAATGAGTGGGTGCACTTCCCTCACTCAGGATACAAAATGCATAACCCAGTGCTCTGTTGAGTGAAAGACAGGAGATCATTTTACTTTGGATAAGGAGTTTTCTGTATGGGATATAAATTCTAAGAAATAGCAAGTTTTTTATGAGTATCTTATTATGCTGGAGATTATTAGAGAAGATGCAAGCATAATTATTTTATCAGGATTAACAAAAAATATCTGGGCATGGCCTTCTTTTATACTATTGAAAAATAGATGTTTCATGACAATAGAATGTTAGTTTCCATCCTTCACAGGCCAATTTTGACCTAACATTTGGAGGCTGATCTCTACAGATACCAGCTGATGAAGCTTTGATTCTGCAGGAAATGTGTTCCAAACTCAGCTGAAAAACATCTGGTAGGGACGCAGGAACCAGAACTATGCTGCTACTGCTGCTGCTACAAGCTCATAGAGGCAGTGAGGCACTCTGTGTAGCTGCAGAGGAGCCCGTAGAGAGGCTGCTGTATTTACTAGCTCAGCAGTCCTGCTTGTGCCTGCCAGTTTCCACAGGCCTGGGATATTAGCCAGCCTTGTTGGCAAGTATATATTTTGCTCTCTATCCACCTCTTTCTTCATTTTAAACTACAGTTTTAAGGGAATCACGTGGTGCTTCCTTGTCAAGTCACCCAGTATTTCTCTTGTAAAGGAAAGTTATTAGCAACCCTGTAAATAATATTGTTTGCACCAGTTCAGCAGATGGTATGTAGTCTTGCAAGTGTCATCTACAGAAAACGTTAAAATGAAGATTTCAAAATCTGCTGATCTATTGCTAAAATTCACCCCCATGTCTTGTGGTTGAGGTCTCATTGTGATGCTGTGAGCTCGGCCCTTGCACTGTAAATTCATCCAGACTATTTCATGTGTTGCTGTTTAGTGTTGCTTGGCAACTGCAGACTCTTTAATGAGCCTTGTACTTTCAGCGAGGTGAATATTCCTCTTTTTGTGTTGGGGTATGGAGAAAACCATTGTTAGTGCTAATATTAAGTTTCCTTTCATTGATAACTGATCTCTGTTCTATAAAGTAGTTTGAGACACTTGAATTAAAACAGTGGCTAAGTACAATATATTTAAACTATTCCCATTCAGCTCATTGGTGCTGAGAGTACTCTTGGAGAATCTTGACCTCAAGCTTTTCAATTCCTCAGCCTGAAATTGTGAATAATCATCCTGCAAAAATTCTTGCCAGTCTAGTGAGTGAAAGGATAGATAACCCTGGCTAGAAGTACAGAAAAAGGGCTATTAGAAGAAACTAATCTGAATTTAGGAACTGTTATAAACTTTATAAACTGAAGTGAAATCGGCTGTAAGATACTATGGGGAAAAGAGTGATTTTGCCCGCATGGAACAGAAAAGGCAATTTATTCCCTATATAACACACAGCATGAGACATTCTTTTCTTAACTAGAAAAAGACATGAATGGATGTGTTTTTCTGAAGGGAGTAGTAAACTAACTTAGCATTTTTAGCTCACAAATTATAAATTCTCTATAGTATGCGTATGCTTATAGTTGTACTTCAGTATTCTTGGGAAAAATGTTCCATATCTAGTTTTTTGTACTGTGACCACTTGACTTTCTTTTTTTGTCTAAATCTTTTGTATCTTGATGAAAAAGAAATTAACATCTGCTTTTCGACACAGTAGTATATGACTTCTGGTAACAATTATAATTTGAAATTATGTTTTCCGTCTATTTTTTAAAATCCTTTAGAAGGAAGAAAAATAATATTCATAAACATGAAAATGTACTTTTATGTTTGGTTATATATTTTTCACATTTGTGTTTTCAATTTAGGTTTTTCCTATCTAGATAAGAATATTCACGATTTTCCTTTGCATTTACTTTTTCAAATCACATGGCATGTCTCTCCATTCTTAAGTCAATGTGCTTTGTCATACAAAAATATTCATTCACCCTTAATTAATGTTTAACTTAATTTTATAATACAGAATTGGTCTCACAGGGCCCTGCACCACCATTACTTATGCAATGCTTATTTTATATTTCTCAGTCGTTTAAAAAAGATGTGTTATGTGGCTGAACTTTTCAGATGACACCATCCTGGAGTTACACTGACAACAATACTGTTTGCATTTGATAATAGGCACAGTAAGCACTGAAGAGCTGTATAACATCCTGAAAATGAGCAGCGCCTGTGACACAGGTTTCAAAATCTGTTGGTTGTATGGGCTGTGGACAGACTTTCTAAACCTGTAGTATAGCTAGGTACCTGAATTTAACCTGATGGCAGAAGGGAAAAGTTCTCCTAAGTCTGATGATATCAATAAAAGATGCAGATATACAGCATTTTCAGAACTAAACTGGTTTTGTGCATGTGTCTAAAATAGGGAAAGCTCATTTATTCATATTTAAGATTTTAAATTTAACTCCCATTTGTTCTGACTTTCTGTATAACTGTCACAGCTTCTCAGGCAATTTATGTTCATGGTATGTGTGAGGGGGGTTTTTCAGTGAAATGGATCTGAGTTACATGAAGGTGGGCATGCAAAAGGCAGAACCTTGTTCTCACATGATGAAATTTGTTAGATTACAGTGCTCAGGAGAAGCACTGACATAGTTTCATGATGCAGAAAGAGTATTGCTTCAACTTTAACCACAAGAGTGTGGGACTGCTATTATGTTAATGTGCTTCAGGCCATCCCTCTGCTGTGATTAAAGAAAGGAATTTTAAGTTCTCTGGGATTCCACTGTATGGTTCGTTTTGCACAGAGTACCCGTGGTGGTGAGGTAGTGGAGGCAATATGCAGGGGTGTTCCTTAGCCATAGATAAGAATGTGTGGAAGTTGTGTAAAACAAACAGCCAAGCCAGCAAAACAGCATGCATTCCTTTCTATAAAGTATATGACTTGTGAAGGATGTCTTACAAAACTGAGAAAAAATAGCATACATTTTTAATATAATTATGTAAGCTAAAATAAATATTTTACATTTATTATGCATAATAAAATAATTAGACAGCATTCTGTAAGGGATTATGGCATCCGAAACTCCAACTGCAGACGGATTCATTGCATATTTTCAGTGGCAGCAGCATGACTTAGAGGGAGTTACTCCACAGGGGCTACTTTTCTTTTTTTGGACAGCATCCCTAGGGAGTTCCTATTTCTGTCTGACTTATAGTTCGTATCTGTTCATAGGTTGTAAAGACCAGTTTATAATACACTCCAGGATTTGCACCTAAGTCATAAGAATGTGAAAAGTAAGTGTTTTCTCTCTGTTTATTTTGGCGAATTCAATAACTTTAGGTACAATTGCATCAGCTGTGCACTATTCCCTTGTTACATCAAGAGAAGTAGGGATACTTTACATACATTAGAGATTACGTAACAATACATGCTAATTCATAGCAAAACTGAAAGACTGTTAAGGCAAATTCTACATAAAATGATAAAAACAGTTTATTTATCATTAAAACATTAATATCAATATGCTCTTTGTTACCAGTGAAATTTAATACACCTGTATAGGAAATAAATGGGTTACACAACTGTATAGGCTGATGAGAATTCCAGGTGGCAAACAGCACTGCACTATGGGAAAACACACACACATACACACACACATATATATATATCACAAAAGCAGAATTGGAAAAAAAATGGTGGATATACTTTGTACAAATACAAAGTTTTTAACAAAAATAATGCATGTATGTAATAGAGCAAACAGGGCCTTCAGGAAGTACTTCAGCTTCTGTTGTGTTCAGCAGCAGGAGTTGAGGATATCCAGTGCCTTGTGCTAACAGAATTATAAACAAATGAAAATAGAAGTTTAGACAGACATTCTGTCAGTGCACAGGCACAGTTCCCAGATGAAAACTCAGACTATTATTCCCCCCTTAGTTTTTAATAAACTTTCAGATAAAATATTTGAAAATATTTGTATTAGTCTGGAATAAAATATACTGTAGCATTTACGTCTTTGAGGAAAAATAATCTGAAATAGGATTCAGATATAGCTGCAAAAACACTTTAATTATTCTAACGAATACATGGCATACAAAACAATGGTCACCATTATTTCCTTTTGTAATATTTCTATGGCTTAATAAAACCTCTTATATTCACCTAATTTATAGCATGTAGTTTATGTAAACTCAGAATAAAAATAGTTGTAGTAGCGCACAATGCAGATCAGCTATCAGGATGTAATTCCTAACATTCCGAAACGGAGAGCACACAAGTAATGATGTGACCCTTGCTTGGACATGTCTGCACTGTCTGCACTGACTGAGAAATTGTGTCTCTGCAGTTTCGGACAATCGTTGGTGGCAGTGTATAGAAGAATTTAGGCTCCCTCCCTCAAAGCTGTCCCTGTCCAATGTCACTGCCTGGAGTGCTTAGGAGAATGTGTGTACCAGGAAACAGGATTGTTTATTAGGAAAAGATGGGTGTACAAGCACACACGTGTGCATTGGCATGTGTAGACTTGGTGGCTGTGGTCCACAGTGAAGTTGCCATATTAAGAGGCCTTGGCACAGCATGGAATATTGTAATAATTTTGTGAGGTCCTTCACATTCTGTATTTGTAATTAGGAGCATAATAAATGCACTCTACTTGGTAGAAGGGTAGTATGGACTTTTACTAATTTTAATGTTTAATACTTTTTAAGGAAATTCACCAATAATTCCATGAGCCTTGGTATTTTATTTTATTTTATTTTATTTTATTTTATTTTATTTTATTTTATTTTATTTTATTTTATTTTATTTTTTGTTCTTAGGGGTTGTTTTTTTTTCCCTGTTGTCACTCTAAGAAGGAGGGATTTAAAATTGCCTTTTTAATTCAATGAGTCTTTGATTCTCATGCTAACACTGAACTTGGGACTTTAAGGATCTGCCCAAGTGGTGATGTAATTGCAAACACTGATAATACTATTCTAGTCTCATTCTGGATTGAGTCCTTTGAAAAACAACTTTTAAGGGATCTATTTAAGCCTAAATGCTGTGTTAAATTTCTCAAAGGAGACTGCTGAGTTTAATGTTATGGAGACTTGAAGTCATTTTGATATCAATGTAAAAATTAACATCTGGTTTTAGCATCTCTCTGTTACAGCCTGTCGTGATTGTAGGCCAGCACTTTGTAATTTGTTCGCACTTGGATTTAAGTTCTGAAAAAACATTGTCAGTCTCCTGATTTCTTTCAGTAGGCACTGTCTTTCTCTTCATGTTCAATTTGGGCTTTGTCCCTGTTTCTTAGGCAGCCCCTCCCCTGCTGAACTGATGCTGTTTTTTCTGAATCAGTGTCCAAGACACTTAACCCAAAACCTTGAAGTATTTGGTGTCTAGGAAATATGAATAAGGCCACTTCATGCAGTAGACAGATTCATGTTACTAATGTATTCTTTTATCACATTTTATCTTCTCTCTGTCCTCACACTTCTTTTTCAGTATCATATGTAATCATCACTGTCCTATCTATTCCTCTTTCTTAAAGAGCATAAATGCGTTATCATGAATACATGTATATTTATATCTAATATATACTTAATTCATGTTTATCAATCTGAAACACCAGCATATATTTCAAAATAAAATAATCTTAAGTATGTTGCATTTTGATAGTAAATAAAATTTTAGTACTAACCTCAAGATGAACAGCAATGCTATGGTCTTAATATAGCTTGTAGTACCAAAAAGACTTGTAATTTCTTGTTCTTACAGTGTTTCTGATAAAAAAGTACAGTGAAGATCTTTTATGTCTACAAATAAACCTCCATTTCTTAGAATGGTTTGATCTAAAAATAATCATTGGCATCATAGCTTAATTAATGTGAGCCTTTTGTGTAAGGCATATTTTAAAAAAAACTAAAACAACGGTATGTTTTCTTTGCTCTTGCCTGTTAGCAGAGAATAAAAGAATTAATTTGTTTCTTTCTTTTGCCATTCCTTATTCCGCAATCCAGTGATTATAAAAGGGCCAAAGCTCTCTTTGGGGGTGATGAAATCTACAAGGAATAATAATAATAATAATAATAATAATAATAATAATAATAATAATAATAATAATAAAAAAAAATTATTATTATTATTATTATTATTGCTGCTAGCTACCATCTAACTATGTGGCAGGTACCTAGCAATCTGAAAAGACTTTGGCAGCATTACAGGTCATCAAGATGAAATTGATAGACACGAGCCTGTCGTGTTGTGTGGGGTATATTCTCCAGACTATATGGCTACTACCCTGTAAAACAAGTTCCTGTGTTAATGCTATCTTTGTGACAACTTTCCCTCTTCCTTCTTCACATGTGACATACAAAATAGATTAAAGTCTGGGGAAGTGACAGAAAGCGAATTCTGTTCTGAAGTTCCAGAAAGAGGTATACTATAGTGCAAGGGGAAGAAAGGGAAAGGTTTTTTCTGTTTAAAGTCTGATGAAAATAAGATAAAGAAAAGAATTACTGAATAGCAAATGAAAGAAGGAAAGAAAAGAGCTTTTGTGTTTGAGAAAATCTTGCTACTTAGATACCTTTAGTGCATTAGAAATGGTGAGCAATTTTCCAGATAAATTTGGTATTGTTAGAAATTCCTGATTTATTAAAGCTAAATAAAATTCCTTGCACATTCCAGCAGAGTTGCCCTTGTCCCTGTACCAGCTTCTGTCCAAATTCTCCTGGAATGGTATGTTGGGGCATTTTGGGAACTGAGGTACTATAGCCTCTGTCACCACCACTGGGTTCCCCACCTCTGGAGTGGAAGCATGGGCTCGACGCACCAGGCTGGCACCTCTGCAGTGTGGCTGGAGGGTGTTTGCCAGGTACCACAATATGCTGTGGTGGAACTGAGGCTCTGGAGCAGCATTAGCACCTGGGGTTTGGAAGTCTGGTGCTCCTGGCCACCCTCTTCCCAGTCTTGTGGGGAACCCCTATGGGCTGAAAGCTCATCTCTGAGAACCTCATCTTCCTGCTTTGGAGAGAGAGGCATTAGAGATTTGGGAGCTCTGAGTTCCAAAGATGTTGCTTTGAACCTGTGAGTTCAAAGTTGCTGCTTAGTTTTGGCCAGTAACAGGAAGAGCTTGTCTCAATGTTTGCATTGTTGCCTTTACTCCTTCCTGAGCAGCTGGGAGAAAGTGGTGCATTCTCCATCAGAAAATGTGGCATAAGGAAGACAGACCACTTGGTATACAACAGCTCACCTTCCCTAAAACAATTTTGCAGTCTCTGTTGTATGGTACTCTACTTTCTTCTCCTAAGTCATGGATCAGGGATCTCTATTTCCCTTGAGGCTTTACTTACAAAAAGACAATCTGGAGAGGAGCCTCTTGGCCCGTTGTAACTTATTAAGTTGTTTATTATAGCTATTTTGTCCCTGGTTGGGATGATCTTTGTGGTTTTGCTAGGTCTGTTTAGGTCTGAATAACAGCCATAGATATAGCTGAGACTTCTTAGGGAATAACCAGCATATAAAGCACTCAGTTTTGTCACTACAAGTGATGGAGTGCTACTCTGGTGTTATCTTTCTTTATATTTTAATGTATTTTAAAATGTGTTCTTTTAATAATAGAAAAGGAATTAAGGGAAGAAAATATATATGAACAAAAAGTTATTCTACATTCTTGGATTCATTGAGTCAAAGCTACTCAATTTTTTTACTTTGTGTCTTCAGTGAAAAGATGAAGTCAGTACAGCACTCCTCATCATCTCCTCAGCAAGTTAAATATGCTGAGGCTTAGTGTGCGTAATGCAATGGAACGAGCTAATGCGACAGTATTCTCCTTTCTCCCACCCCCATGGGCCAGGGGATTGGAGTGAAGACATTCCTTGATGTTTTCCCACCTCCTTCTGTAAGTGCACAGGTTTTTTTCCCTAGTTTTTTTTTCCTTTCACTTAAGCAAACTGACCAGCTCTCTGTGGTTCCTAGAATAGAGGTCCATACCCATATATCCACATTTTTAGATAATGCTTTGGAGTGATACTTCTAGTGTTCTTCAGCATTGCTATCTTTTTATATTTTCAATAATGTTACCATTCAAAGCACACCCAACTAGAAACTCTGCATTTCATAATAATCTAAAATTATTTGTGTTATAATCCTGTAAACACATCTAGTGCTTCTGCTGATATCATAAACTGCCTGAACATCATCCTGTGGTTCATTGTGATATTGCTAATACCCCTTAAAATATAGTATTTATTAGTTTATGTTTGTAACTTCTGTGCATGGTCTTTCAATGCCCATTCAAGATGATTATGGATTCTCTCTAAGAACTGTAGCATGGAACATCATTTATTCTGCTGCAAACCCCATGTGGAATGCCTTCCCTTAAGGAGCTTCTTCAAAACATTTCTGTTGAAATTTTGCATGCATAATCTACAGGGTAAACAATATTTAGAACCATTTTGAAGTTGTAGAAGGTATTGTAACTATTAAAATAAATTCCTAAGTTCTGATAATGTAGAAAAATATGGTATTTCAGACATCTTTCTGTTAACAAACTCTTCTTAGAGAACCATTTCCGTTAGCAACTTTTGGAGATCTCTTATATGGGTATTTTAACTTATAAAAAAAATTAATAATTTGTTTTTGTTTCAGGAAAAAAGATGTATCTTTAATTCAGAAAGGCAGTTTTTTAAAATCATGTTTTTTGAATGATTTTGAAAAATGACAAGGATTTTTTTTTAGCCTTCTTTCCCTAACTTATTGTGAGACTTGCACCAGCCCATCCATCCATCTTTCACCCATTTATTTAATAACTTCTTAAGCTGTTGGCCAGTTTTGGTGAAAACTGACACCCTGTAGTAGCTGCTGAGATAAATTAAGTTCATGTTTGCTGAAAGAGGTGGATGAGGAGAAGAGTGAAAAAAAATCACAGAGGACTAGTCAGGCAAAATTCAGCTGTCATACATTCTACTCTCTTACAATCCAGCCTCACCACCCAGAATAGCTGTTTTTCCTTGGATGGGGATATCCTGAAGGAACATGTTGGGGAGCTGTTGTTGCTGCATTGATGCATTGGGAGATTTAGTGAACGGAGCCTGAATGCATAGGAAATCATGCTTCAGTTGGTAAAATGCTCATGTGTCAAAGTACTGAGTCCCAAATAAACCTTTTGTTGCATGTTGTCAGGATAGGTCCTTTTTAACCTTTTAAAATTTAAAAGGTATTTTTCAAAGGATAAGGAGGAGACCCCAAAATATATGGTCTTCTTCAGAAAAAAAGATAATTTGGAGAAGATTTATACCCAAGTGTTTGAGACCAGTGACATTTCTTAGTGAACAGGAAGAAACTTCTCTCACTGTGGAGAGATTATTCCACTAGTGCTTTTTTGGCACGTTTTCCATTTTCTGTAAGTCATTCACTGATGAACTGACATATTCATAGATCTATATAGATGTATTTACTTAAGAAAAGAAGCAAAGTTTGAAAAAATGGTATATTTTTTTTACATGTTATTTGTGATACTGAGCATCCACGAATTCTCATCTCACACGGGGTCCAGTGACTCTTTGTCTATTTGAAATTCAGCCTCTTTGTTTACGTGACTAAATGTGACTTTCATCACATTTTAATTTGAATTTTAATTACTAGTCTTTAAGATTTTGATCAGCACTAATAAATTATAGCACAGTCATATGGTATTTAGCTGATTGATTTTTTCATGCTGAAATATAGTCATTTTGAAGAGCAGTAAAACTTTCAAGTAGAAGAAATGTTTCAAAGATAAAGGAATTTGTATTGGATTTGTTCATTTGTGTCAGACCAGAGAGGGAAGTCCTAAATGTGAGCCCTTGTGAGGGCAAAGCAGGTGTCTACTATCCAGTCTGTTTTAAATAAATAAAGGAACATCAAGTCAGCCAAACAAGGCCAGTGAGTGCAGATTTTGGGAATAGCTTTTTGTTTCCTGGTGATGGTGCAAGAGGTGAGAGATGAAAATACAGTATTGGGTGATGGTAGCTCTGTTGGTACTCTGCATTCCAGAACTGGATTCTAAAAGGCAAGTAGAGCATTTGTTTGCTGAGTTCTTGTACATATGCATCTGTTCCAGGCTTTCTCTTTTCTTTGGATGTCTTTTCTCTTAGAAGTCTCCAACATAACATCAGAAGAATCTTTATTTTCTTTTCATGCTCTGAAGTGCCCATTTTTAGTTTCAGTTCACCAGTAGCATGGCAGGAGTGCTGTAACAGAAAGGATTAAAACTAAGCCCCTCTCCATCTAGGCATCTCTGTTCCATAGCTCATTTGGGAATCAGCTCTCACTGGCTGGAAAGTGTGTACTGTCACAGGGTCGATACTATAAAACAAAAACAAAGACAGTGGATAAAATCCTGGCTCCACTGATGTTATTCACATCGCCTCCATGTCCTCAGTGAAGCGGCAATTCTCACCTGTCATGAAGGTACTTGTTTCTTAGGAAAGAGAGAAACGGAAAGCCAGGGAGCTGGCATCACCTTCCACAAGACTTTGTATCCTGAACAGCAAAAAAGTTCAACTGGGCAAGTAATTTGTGGGATTGAAAACCCAGTTACTACTACTTTCCATTTGACTTTCAGAGAGGATCCCTATCTCCTGAATCTTACCAAAAGACTTCTAAATCCAGAAGCATCTACTCCTTTTGGAGTTTCTGTTTTTCAGTTCTCTCTCTACTTGAGTTTGCAAGTTCTTGCACAACTGAGTGAAATCATTGAAGCATGCTCAGAAGTCTTTGTCCTGGAGAAATGGCTATGTCTGCCTGTACTTTTGGTACATTTTTTAGGCAAACAGGCCCCTCTTCTTGTATTTTTGGGTATGTGTTAGAGAGCTGAATATTAGACAAGTCAGGATTAATTTAGTTCATAATGAACTGCTGTCTGCAACCTCATTCGAGTTATTGTTTAGGATTCTCAGCTGAAAGGGCACAGGACAAAGTGTTTAGGAGCCTGTTGTTTGGATTTTCTAAGAGAATTATATGGGGAACATAACTGAAAACAGAAGAGTGTTTCTGAAAGCAGGGATTAGATCTGCTTTTGGCTCCTGGCAGCTCCTTGCTGTCTAATGCCAAAGTTTCAAGAAGAAAGACTTGATGCACAATATTTTGTGCCAGCTAATATATTTTCCTAAAACAACTAATCTTTTTGCCTATTTTCTGATTATCATATCCTTCTCAATACTTAGATTATAGTTTTTTCTGAGGCCAAGACCATTTTCTTTATTGTTTCTTTGTACAGCAGTTGGCGTATCGTTATCCTGTCGTGCTGTCCTCTCAGGTCAACATGCTGTGCAGTGAGAACGTTCCAGTTTTCTTGGAGCTACATTTTGATTCATAAACATAGGATTTCATTTCACCAGAGGAGTACAGGAAAGCCTGTACTGTAGTGGTGAAGTCTTATTGTTGCCAGGACTGTGGTACTGTTTATTGACTAAAACCTCAAAGAAGGTGTAACAGCTGAGAACCTGCATTCAAGCTGAAGTGCAGTATCAGTGCCTAATTCCCATAGTCTCCTTAGAAAATCTTATCTCTCCTTTATGGACTGGTAATCTAATACCTTTCATGAAAATTAAATGAATATAAATAGAATTTTTCAAATATGCATGCAGTCTTAAGTGCCATTAGAATCAGCCTTGGCTGTTTTAGTCTGGTTTTGTTTTTAAACCTGACCTTCAAATATGTGTCTCGCTAAAGGCGTTTCTGCGTGCATTTTTTTTGTTTTGTTTTTGGAGTTCATGTCATTGTTATATAGCTGGAGGAGGGGTAGTACTGAAAGCAATGCATCATGGAATGCAAGTGGAGCTATATAGACTCTCTACTTTGAAGCACAGTTTCTTTATCTATACCCATCCACTACTTAGAAAGGAAGGATTTCATTATGAGCTATATTCTTCTCTTGATATTCACCTCATGTTAGTAAGCTGCTATTCTGCAAACTTGTGGAAACAGCACTGTAACATATAGACTACTTCCATCTCTGCAGCAAAAAAACCCAAACTGTATACATCAGATAACAAAAAGGAAAAAAAATACGGATAGATAGATAGATAGATAGATAGATAGATTTTTTTTTCCCTAAATGTCTATTACTTACTTAATTTATATTTACTTTTGGAAAATACATGGATTGTTTATAGTAGGTGTAGAGTAAACTCCTGTGGCCTTTAAAGAGGCATGTGGATTAATGACTTCTCAAAGAATTGTTTTACAAGAGTGCTGTAGCATTTTTAGAATGAGTGCTTAGTTAAAATAGTCACTAAGGGCATGTTATTCGCATAGGCATCTTTTTTGCACCAAACCTGTGTATTTTTTATTATCTATGCATTCTGACTTGAATCACTGAGGTCCTTTCCTATATGTACATATAATGTTAAGCTTATGAATAGGTCCAGTTGTTCTAAAGTTAGTAATGTCCCTAGAATCACATACTAAATTAGCCCTTTAAGGACTGCATTACTATGATGCAAAATAGATTCAAAGGAATAGTTTGGTTTTATATAAAAGACGAGGAGTGCAGATTTTTTTGGTGGGTTCTGTTTGTTTGTTTTTAGGTTAAGAGTGCAATATATGTTTTCTTTAGCTGTAAAAGCACAATCAAGGCAACATGATAAGTGAGTCAGTGTTGTAAAAGTAAAACTAATTTTGCCTTCACTCACATGAGCTATAGAAGGAGGAAGCTTTATTGTCCCTGGGAAGGTGATAAGGCAGAGTAATTGTATATTATACTGTCCTGGAACATCTGCCTGAAGACTGTTGGAGCAATTCATCTATCATGGACGATACAGCATGTTTTGTCTTTCTGCTTTAACCCATCCCCACTGCTGGCCTGCACGAAGGTTTTGATAGGGACTGTGCCTGGGCTGGGGCTCACATTAATCAGTCCCCTTGTTCAACACTCCAGCTGACATAATTACAACCTGCGCACAGCAGTTATTCAAGTTGAGTCCTTGTCACTCGTGGTGCGAAACTACACAGCTCAGATCCCGAAGGAGATTGCCTTATCACACAGAACAAGGGCTCACAGGAGTTGAAGAGAATAGAAATGGGAAAATGTCTTCCGGGAGTACTATATATTCCTTTAAAATAAGACATTTGAGAGACTTACAAGGGACAAAGAGAAGCATTGTGCAAGGTCTGAAATGAACAGGTTATTATTTTTAAAAGGATTACACAGGCCATTTTTGTGAAATGGACATGCATTATTAAATAAATTCAGTGATCTCTCTTATCATTCAGTGGCTCTGCACATTAGTTTTCTTCAGAAGTGATAAAATAGTTTTTGACTTGTTTAAGCTTTAAGTATCTCTCAGTAGAAATCATCAGAACACAACTAATAAAAGTGCAGATATTATACCAGTAAAATTGGCACACACATAAGGGAAGATCTGTGAGGATCAGAGTTAAGGGTGAAGGAAGAAGCATGCAAAAGAGCTTTCGAAGATGAGCAAGTTCATTAGTTTCTACTGTTGTATGTGAAAGAAGAATGTGAAAGGTGAAGCCAAAGAAAAAGTTTCATATTTTACCATTCTTCCCTCTTTTCATGTTAACCCTCTGTAGGAAAAAAAGACAAGTCCATAACAGTATCTATGATGATGAAAGAAGCTTATTTTCATGTAATATGATGAGATTAATTTTATATGGTTGTGGGTTTTTTCTTCAAGATACAACCTTTACATAGATGATCACAAGATAATTTGTTTGGTGTTGGTCTATAAAATTCGTCAATATGACAGAATTTCATTGGTATCCAGAAGGCTTTTGCCCTGGTGTTTTAAATTTTTTTCTTCTTAGGTTAGCTTTTTGAAGTAATACCATTCAGGCAGTTCCTGTTCTTCTCAATCAATAGATTTAGAGTGTTGCCCTGATTCCTAATCTAGTTAAATTCATGCTATGTCTGGTAGACATAATTGTGTATTGTTGAAAGAACAGTAAAAATGTGTCTATTCTGGGTGGTCCAGTTTCAATCTAATACTTTTACAAGAGAGCTTATCTGCAACTTTGAATAGTCTGAAGTGCAGTAGAAACTACCTTATGCATTTTGCTTTACATATAGGTATGCTAGGTAAGTTAAATATATAGTTCAGTGCTTTCATTCCATTTCAGTATCTTTTGGTTAAGTACACAGCACATAAATTTCGATGTGTAGGTCTCCAGTGAAAGTCCAGCTATATGAAAACTGCAGTTTCTTACTGAGCAGCAAGGCGTCCTTACAGGCAAATGTACTCTTGTAGGAACAAAAATCACGTTTTGCTTGCTCCTTACTCTTAAAACCAGTTCTCCTGGAGTGAATGATGTCTCTGAAGTAAGCTCAAAGTAGAGAGCCAAATGCTGCATTTACTTACATTTGTGCAGAAAATGGCATTATGAGGACATAATCTGAAGAGAATGATGTTTCTCTGATATATGCTTTCAACACACATTTTAGATTAGATAATCAATCATACCTCCAACTAAAGACCCAAATTTGACTTTCAGAATCTAAGATGGTTTTTCAGTATTGACAGCCAGGAAGAATATATTTTAATTTGCAGACTGAACAAATTTCCATGACATCATAGAAGCACAATAAATGGCTGACCTCACAATGACATTTTTCAGACTTAAACTGTACTTCTTGGAGACTTTGAGCCCAGAAAAAGCCTTAAGCTCAGCCAGTCTGACCTTCTACAAAAAAAAATGCATAGGTGGTTTTTTCCCCAGTTTGCTCTGTACTGAAACTCCTCCTTCTGACTGAATTTTATGATCTAGAAACATATTCAGATTTGATCTGAAAGCAGACAAAGTTCAGAACCAACTTCCCTTCTGTGAAAGATTAATTGCTGAAGAAATTCTGCTTTCTGTCTCAGTTGAATTTGACTGTAATATGTAGTCACTGCTTTTGGTTTCGCATAGGTTTTCTCTACGTTAGGTTGTCCCTTAATTACACCTTTATTCCATGTTAAGTTACTCATGGGCCAAGCTCAAGTGTAATAAGCAAATAGAAGAAGTTTTTATTAAGTTTTTTAGAGTTTTTTACCCCACTTCTGTTTCTATTTATAATCACTTTGTGGCTGTTTGTTCCCTTTTTTATATGTAGCCACTAATACAGGAAGTAGATATTCTAGAATTAGTTTCTCCGGTGTCACAAAGAGAACATTGCATCCTTACATTTGCTTGCTACTTCCTTGTTTATACAGCTAAATATAGTATGGGGTCTTTCTTCTTATAGAATCACACTAGAATTTCACATTAAACTGGTGGTCCACTAATCCTTAAATCATTTTCAGTGTCACAGCTTTTCACAGCATTGTCTAAGTTACTTGCATGCATTGTACAAAGGTGGCAAAGCTAACATGTAATTGTGTGTGTACATGTTGTGATTGAACATGCCTGGCTTCAGTGACTGCACTGTATGATGGCAGTGTCATTGTTATTAATCATGCTGCCAATTACAGTGTTGTCTGCAAATTTTGTTAGCAGGGATTTTATATATAGTTTTGGCATGCATAACAAAAGTGAATCTTTCAGACAATTATTGCTGATTCTTTTGATAAATTGGAACATTTGAAATGAGGAAGAAAATTACCATCTCTTTTTGCATGGGGGTTGGGGCTGGGACAGGGCAACAAGAGGCACTGTATTAGCATTAAAAAAACCTACTTTGAGCAGAGACCACAGTGCCCTGAGTATGAATCTAGGCTGCAAAGCAACAGGATCTGCCCTCTAGGGAACTGTGTTGTCACTAAAATGGCTGAAGGATCTGACACGAAGGCCAGTTGGATGAAGTACCATCTGCATCTGAGATTGACAGGCAGCCTTTAGGGTCTGTTGCTATCATTTCTGACTCCAGCAACATTAGGAGTCCAGTTTCATCTTATGCAGCCACTAGATTCCACACCCTTTCCTAGGCTCTGTCTGCACTTCTATATCTGTAAAATACTTTATGTGTTCCTGAGAATATACAAACAGACTCCACAGAACTGTTCAGTTACTTTACGTGGTCAATAAAAGAAGTACAATAGGGTAAAAATTGATGTTGAAAGGAAATGCGTGTCTTCAATTAAATTAATCTCAGCTTTTTTAAAAAATGGATGTTTTCCATGGCCTCATTTCATTGAGGTGTTTGATCATGTACATAAATTTAACCTTGTGAGTCATTCTTTTGAAGTCAACGGGGGCTGCTTGTACTTAAGCTGCACAAATGTGTAAGTACCTTGTTAAATCAGGGCCTGTGATACCTAAAGCCCGGTCTCGATCCTCACACCACTGCAGAGATGCTGTTTCTCAGACCAGCTTCTCTTTTATGCCATCTGCTCTAAGAAGAAAGGAAAGGGGGAGGGAAGAAGCCCATGAACAATGGAGTGATTATTCTCAGTTACTGTGAAATAGATGAACTCCACCTGCTATTTCTGCCACTTAAACCTTGGCTGACACAGTGCAGCAGTGCGCTGTGCACAGCAGACCCCTGCATCCCTCACACTGCAGGCACACAGGCCCTTGAGCTGGGCCATCACGGAGACCACTCTGCCTGCAGCAAAGTGGAAGCTAGGAGTTCTAGGAAATATTAGATGGCTTTCAGAAGCAGATCAGTCCTATAAAAATTGGTTGGTTGGTACTGTTTTGTTGGGTTTTTTCCTTTTTTTTTATTTTTTTAATTTTTTTTCTTTCTTTATTCACTGAAAAGAGACTCTGAGCTTCCCTCTGAAGAGCTGCTGGGGGACACTTAGAACCTAAGCAACCCAGCTCTGCACAGCACCTATGGGGAGAGTGAGGACCATAGCACAAGAGGAGATCTGAGGCACACTTCCATGATTTCCTGTACCCTTTCCACCCATTCCTTCAAAGTCTAGCAGTTTGGACATAATTTGCAGGTTTCTGTCTAAAAGCCTCATCTTTATTTCTTTCTCTGTTTTCTTGTAGAAAATAGAATTAATGGAAGCATTTAAGGCAGGATGCCATAGTTCCTTCGAATCACAGATGGGCTTTTTCCTGGAAAAACATAATGTTTTCTTTAAATCGTGGAGTCTGTTCTTTGCTCTTTGTTGACAAAAATACTCTGAAAATTCATGAGTAAATCTAGATGCCAGCACTGGGTCTATACTTTGGGTTTTGTTCACTGTGCAGGGTTGTAACTGGCTTTACAGATTCCTCAGAGGTAAACAAGACTAGAGTACATCACTTCTTATTTCCCTTCAGAATTTCCAATTACCCTGAATTTGCCTTTAAAAGCACATACTTTGGCTATCATAATGATCAATTACTTGAAACTGGGAATTTTCATTCCAATACATTGTAAATAGAATGGTGGATCCATGGCCAAATTACAATTTGGACATGCTAGTCTGCTGAATGGAGCTCAGACACAAGCAGTAATTATCAATCTTCCATCATTTTCTGTGCTGACGCACAAGTTTTTGCTGCATCCCTACAGGGCTCTGCTACTTTTTAGCAGCCAGCATTGGACATCTGTCACACATACTGTATGTCATAACAAATAGATCATTACAGAAAAAAATGCAAAGCTAAAAATGTAGAAAAGCAGAAAACATTATGATTATTATCCCTGGGTGTTGGTATAATACTATCAGAATAAATCCCAAATACATTTTTATTATTTTCTTTGTGAAACTGACTGCATTATAAAATCTCATTAAAACACGTAAATGTAGTGTACTCTCTTTTATGGGTTACTTCATATTTTCTGAGTGGCAATACATGGCAGTACATGAAAACAGGGAAATACATGTGGCCACCAGCTTGCTGGGCATGCATTTTTACTGCACTGTGGGTGTGTATTTCAGTCATCTTTCCTTGGTAGAGTTGAAAAGCTGTGAGCAAACGCTGCAGAAGCAGCTATGGTGGCAAAGGCATTGCTTATCCCCAGCAGCTGATTGCCACTGTCCACCAGAGGTCTTTAGGAGCAGCAGAGAGAGGTGTTAGGCAGCAGTGACACAGGCAGAGCTGAGCTGGCACTGGGTACATTGGAGTTGCCGTCCTGAGTTCCCACAGAGCCGTGTGCTGCTAATTCCAGCCACAGTACCATAAGTCACTTGAGAATTGAAGTTGGTTGCAGAGCATCAACACTTGTATCCATGTGATTGTTTCCCTACTCACTTAAAACCTAAATAAAAGGTAGAACTTTTGCTTTTAAAGGCAAAGAGCAAGAAAAAAAGTAACCCAGGTGCATGTAAGTAGTGAGAAGGCTGATGAAATGTATTACAATTCTTGTACATATATACATAAATATATGTTATATGTGTGTTTATATATCTGATAATTATTGTGGTTTTATAATGTTAGTTTCAACAGATTGCCACATTTTTGGCTGTGTTATTTGCTATTTTTTATTATTTCTTGTGCAATACTGTATTGACTTGTAGCACTGAAGAGGTAAACTAATACTTTAACTTTGAAACTTGCAGTCTGAATTGCCAGTGCAATGTATGTGCAGATTATGTATTATTATGTAGCTATTTTGCACTATCTGGTAATCAGTTTATTCTATTTTAAAACCAGAAATGTAGCTAAATCTTGAGTATGCAGGGAAGAATTTTTTGGTTGGTTGTTTGGTTTGTTTGGGGTTTTGCTAAGTAGAAGTTGGGCAGAGTGGCTGTCATTGTGGAGATTTTGATTGAATAAGCCTGTTTGTATAATGTAATTATCAAAGATTGAGGTATTTGTGTCTTTCCTGTCAAGAAAATATTGCCCATCAGGTTGTTTACCACCACCCTACCAAATGCTAGTTTTCATACAGTTTAATGACGGCAAGAAACAAAGGCAGGCTAGAAGGAATTGTATTTTGGAAAGCAGTAATGCTGAAAACAACCTGAAAGGTCCCTGCATTTAACTGAGTGTGCAGGAACTCTTGGTGCTGCAAGAAGTATCCAGGAGTTCCCAGAAGTGGCTGCAACTGGAGAATGCTGAGCATGGAGAAAGTCATGGCATCCATGTATGCAACACTGGTGTGAAATGTGAATGTATTCAAAGCTTAAAGCAACTGGAAAGAATGCACGGAGAACCTGATGATTCCTCAGAATGAATTAAAGGGAACTCAGTCATTGTAGCTCTTCTACTGGAGGTCCAGGTATCAGGAGATTCTGCAGCCAAGCAAAGTGTGATGGACACATATAAATGTTAGCTGGATGCTGGGGGATATGAAATACGACATTTCGTAAAAGGGAGAGGGATCAACAGAAGAGTAATTTGCCTGTGATTTCAAAGGACTCCCTATTGCTCTCCGTCAGAAACCATGTTTTAGTCCCAAAAGGGTTATGGTTTGAGAAAAGAATCACTGGGCAAATATTTATGAACTGTGCTATCAATAAGGTCAAGCTAAATGTTCCATATGACTTTGCATTTCTAAAAATCTACAGCTCTCCTTTTCTAGCGTAATTACATTATTGCAGTTTTGATTTAAAGACAGTTTTCCAAGTTAGATGTCATTTTCTGGAAAAGAAATACCTGCAGACATTTGGTGAATAACTGAGGTTAAGAATCTACAATAGTGAATATTGCTTGATTGAAAAGTTTGCTTTCATCATAATTGCTTTTATTTCTGGAAGAAAGTATCTGGAGACTTTGCTACTTTTCAATCAAAATGCTGCAATTTCTCTGTACTTGCAGGTTGCATAGCAGGGTATAAAAGGTGCAGAAGACCTTCATAATGCTGTCTATATGAGAGTCAACTTGATTCATACTGAGAAACAGGGGAAAAATAGAAGTCTTTTCAATCAGTTGGTTGTATCACTGTGTTTGTTTTTATGTTGTGAATAGTGATGTCAATGGAGTTGCCGTAAGTCCTTTACATTCTATGCATTTCTCTGCAGAAAGAGGATGTTTATACATAATGTGCTGGAGAAGACCTTTGAAAAAGGTTTATTTTGTGCAAATAAGAGTCCTACAAGGTGCTAAAATTTTTAAAACATAGTGGACTAGATAATTAACATTTTGCCTCATTTGCACCTCTGAAACCTTCCATTTCCGTGTCTTGCAGTAAGTATCTTTCTGAAAATGTCAGGCACTGTGTAATGGAAGAGTGTTCTAATTTCAGTTTCTTATTAGTAAATAGGAAAAAGAAATAATAAAAAATTATTACTTCCTTCAATATTTCATTAAGCTGTTTAATGCAATGCTAGTGTATTCTCATGTAGAAAACCCTTAAAAATTTAGAAACATTCCTATTCTACGTGGACAAATTTAGAATTGGCAGATATTATGTGTATTTCTCTTATTTCATTATTTTTATCCAAAACATTGTGTAAAAGACAAGGACATCAAACAGCTTGGTACTGGGCAGCCACAGGTCTGCAGTTAACTACTGAACTTGGCTGTTTACAGAGGCTGCTGGCTGGGGAGCGCAGAGCACAATCTGCTGCATCCTGCCACAAGGCTGGGGATGAGTCCCTCTGCATAGAGAAGGGATGCTGAAATCCCTGCCCTCACACAGCTTGTACTGTTTGCTGGTGAGACTGTCTGGCTGAGCTCTGCAAGACTGGAGAGCAGGAAGAGATGATGGAGGAACAGTAACTGCAGATAGCACTTTCTGAGGGGACCTTCAGGCTGACTGTTTCCCCCCCCAGCACAGATTTGCTCCAAGATTCATTGTTCCACCCATGTTTCCCTGCTGCTGACTTAGAACTTCCATCTCTGCGACCTGCAAAGTGCATGTCTCTGCTCTGCCATCCCAGACCCCTGAAGAGTGCTGCTGTTTACAGTGGGGTAGGCCTAGTTTTGGTGAGAATTCTGGTCTTTTGCACATTATAGCTTGCCAGTGCCACTGAGATGATGTCTTTATAGGGGCACTTACACTACCTTTTAGAGGCTAAAGGAACAATTGTACTTTTTGGGTTAAGGAGGAAGGCAGTTTTGAGGACTTCTGTCACATCCACCAGAAGCATGATTTTCCCACTCTTCTGTAGACCAGGCACTTGGTTTCTTGCTCTTAGCACAATGCCATGTTTCTGGGTTGTTTTTTTTTTGTAAAATAACTCAAGTATATATATATATAAGGATAGGAGAAGGAAGGCTATGGAAACAGAGGCAACAGCTTCTTATGTTGAGAAAATGTATGGACATTTTATATAACTCCTACCCTTCCTTATTTTACTCTCCCAGCAGAGTGGATCAATGGTGCTAAGAGACAAGGGTGCAGATGGCTGTGGAATGAGGCATCGGGCTTCCTTGTCACAGGATGATTCCTATGCAAGCTCAATCACCACTGAAAACTTCAATAAATTCTTTGAAATTGTAGCTTCCCAAATAATGAGAGACAAGAGAGCTGGGAATGGTCAGCATGGAGAAGAGGCTCAGGGGATGTCATCAGTATGTACACATATCTGAAGGGAAGCTCTAAAGAAGAGGAAGTCAAGCTCTTTTTCAGTGGTGCCCTGAGACAGAACAAGAGGCAATTGGTACAAACAGGAAGATAGAAGGTTTCCTCTGAACATCTGGAAACACAATTCCATTGTTAAGGTGACTGAGCACTGGCACAGGCAGCCCAGGGAGGTTAGGACATACCTTTGGAGATATTCAGAAGCTATCTAAAACTGATCCTGGGCAACTGGCCATTCTTCCTGAGCAGCAGGAAGGTACCAGAGAATCTTGAGAGGTCCCTTTGAACCTTAAGCATACTGTGATTCTGTACTAAAGCATCATTCTACAATTGACAAGCCATTTCCAGTCTATGATACTTGAATATGCAGCAACTTTTAATTCATTGAGAGCAGAAAAAGTTATCTGGTTGATAGGAATGGACTTGTAATGGCAACATGGAATGTGCAGCTAGAACAGCAATGGGAATACATCACTGTGTGACGAACATAAGAGACAAATGCCCTTTTTTGTCTTTTTCCAATAGAGGTTTTCTGTTCATCTTACACAGTAACTGCATTTCTCAGGAGAATCTCACCATTTGTCTCCCTTATTTCAAAGTGTTATCCTTTACAGAGTAGGGGCTCTCCTACATGTGGAAAGTAGGCCTATGCCCTTCCCAATATATCAGTCTTTCATGGAGGGGCTCATACAGTTTGTTGCATGGGAAGTATGAGATGAGCCTTTCAGCTCCTTGTATTTCCTGTTCATCTGCAATGTACCTGAGCAACATGTTCCATTTCCTTTTTACTGTGTATAGCACTGACAAGACACTGAAAAATCCATACAGGCCTCCCTCTTCCCTTTAATAGGGTTTTTGTGGGGTTTGCATCAAGTCTCAACCTTTCTTCACATCTAATAAAAGGACTTACTGCAAGACACGAAATAAAATTTTTATTGTGTTTCTCTACATCAGAATTGAATATAAACTCATTGACTGTACCTTTAGACTAATTAAGTCCCTCTAATGAGTTCCCTTCCTGTTACTTCAGAGCATGGGCAAATTGACAGAAATATATAAGTTTGATTTTAAAAATGGATCCTGAGGATGAAAGCATGCTTACATGAAGCAATTGTAATAGTAATTCAACTTAGAAACCTCTACTGTAGCTTTACTGAAATACAGGCTAGTCTCCTAAAACCTGCATATATTTCTTTGTGGATGCAATTCAGACTGGAACTTAAAAATCAGAAAGACTTTGCTCAAATTATTTTTATTGGGCTGGGCTCTATTTTCCAAATTTTAGAACAAAGGAAATCTGTATTTCAAGATTTATAAACACCTGGAAGTAAATCTTATAATACAAGGCCTGTCAAAAGCTTATCATCACTATTGCAGCATTATAAGGTTTTAGTTACATTCTTGTCATGAGATCACTTTAATAAAAATATAGTGCTGTTTAAAATCACAGACCTCTGCGTTTACTCATATGATATGAAGTGATGTATCTACACACACAGTGTGTTGGTGGGGGTGTTTTGTGTCAGACATATAATAACATACTTGTACAGTACATGGGAGAAGACTCCTAATAAAACTCACATTCAGAGCACACTGAATAATTAAAAAACTTTATGTGCAGTACATTTTTGTCCTTTCATATTTAAAGGTATCATGTGGTTTCAAAAGTGCTTGGATTTGCCAGTTGTTACCATCATGGTTTACCTTAGGATGGCAATTGCTGCTTTGCAACCTAATATGAGGGGCCACTTGTAATACCTTGTGATCTCATATACCTCATTTCTGATTAAGCCTTCCTGGCCTTGTCACATGGGAAAATCTGGGTTTAAATTTTTCATATCTGTATGTTGGTGTGTTTAGTGACAGATTTTTAACTGATGACTGAATAAATGAGGCTCCAGGATTGCTCTGTTTAAAGTCGCTGGAGCAAATTCCAAATCAAAGGAGATAGAACTGGCCTTTTATGGCTTGAACAGGCTGGGTTTTCTTCACAACTCTTACATAGGTTTCCACAGATCCTTTATATATTTCACAGGAATATTTCAAAGTAAAAAGTTTTATATCTTTCCTTAACATAGTATGAGAGCTGAGCTAAAAGAACACAGATATTTTATTTCAGATTTGTATGCTCTGCTTTAATCTACTCCCCTTTAAAGTATAACCCATGATAGAAGGTTACCAGGTTGTCGCCTGCTTTCATTGCAGTATACGCTACCTTTTTTTTTCTTTTTTTGTAAAATACATATTTCATTTTAACAACATTTATGAGCATTGTAACTTTTTTAGGGGCTGAATCCTGAAAGATGCTGAGGCCAATATTTTCTATATTTTTCAGTGATGTCTTCTCTGACATTCTCAGGCATCTGACCATTATACCAGTATATAGCAGATGGACATGACAGAGGGTGAGCTTTGGCAGCACCGTAAGGCAGATACCAACTTTACTATGACCATTTCTGAGGGAGAGACAAGCATTCCAGCAGAACTTCAAGCTGCTACTTCCAGTTTATTTTGGGGGTCCTTTTTTTACGTGCCTGTTACTGTGGAATTTCTATCAGTGATGGGTATATAGCCAGTTGCCCAAAATGCTACAGTAGTCTTATTTGAGCATTTGTAAAGTATTATGCATTTATGTAGTTTACACAAGTGTTTGTACTTTTTTCAGGTAGGCAGAATTACTCTTCTTAGTTTGGCAATAATAATAATAGTATGTGTTAGTAAGGAAGTCTAAAAACAAAACAAAACCCCAAAGCAATGGTACACATGGACAGTTCTGTTCTTTTGAGTCAAGAATAAATAATCTGACTATTTCTGATTGAAATAAATGGAGCTGCAGTGTATTTTATGTAGGATTCATCACAAAGTCTGAATAAGTAGGAAATTCTAATGCAAAATAATTTTGTAATGAGACTGGAAAAGTTCAAAGACTAGAAATTAAAGATTACTGTTCTGTGGATCTCTCTGTGAATAAAAGAAATGTGGAATTTTTTTTATTACTTTTTTTCAGAAATGTGATTATAAATACTGCTTTGAAATGTGTTAAACTAATTGCAGTCTGACTTTTATGCATGAAAACTCCACTATTTTCACAAAAGCCATGTTTAAGATGTAAACCAGAATCTGTGTGTATTTCCAAAAAGATGTAAACTTGAGCAACTCAGTTATCTTTCCAAGGAATAGTTCACACAGCAAGATGAAAGTTGGTGGAACATACTTGCAAAAATCATTCACAGCAACTCCACTTGAATTTAGGAACTGTGTAGAAAAGGTTCATGTGAGCTCCATTGGGAATATTAAAGGCATTTGTGAATTTCAGTTTTGCTAAATAAAGACATTTGCTTAATTTCTGTCCATCACTGACTACCATGAGAAAAATAGAAATTCTGTAAATGCAACATATCAATCATTCTGGTTCAGATGTAATGTTCAGTTAACCTGAAACAGCTTTGGGAGCCTTCATGCAAAGGACAACATTTATGCAAAACCTAAGGGGATGGAAAAAAATCTACAGATAATGAAAAATTAGTGATGACTACTTATTCTCCATTGTAACACTAGGTTTTATTTGAACCACTGGTAGGAAATAAATTAATATATATCTCTTTTCTTTTTTCATTGCTGTTTAGATCTAACTGTGCAGAAAATATCCGTAAACACATCTTGCATACGGGAAAGCATGAAGGAGTAAAAATGTATAACTGTCCTAGGTGTGATTATGGAACAAATATCCCTGTGGAGTTTCGTAACCACTTGAAAGAACTACACCCAGACATTGAAAATCCTGATCTGGCGTACTTGCATGCTGGTAAGGTCATTCCTCCTTTTGCTTACAAATTCTTTTCAAATGCACGTGCTTTGAAATGATTGTAATAACAAAACAAGAAGTTATTATCATTTATTCTGAAGAAGAACAAGGCTTTAAAATGGGCTTAATCCTCTTCAAATTTTCCAGGATTGAAGATTATGCATTAAGCACTGAAATCTACCCATGTTACACAAGCAAATCTTCCATTTCAATAAATAAACATCAGAAGTGCTTGCTATTTAGATGCCTCGTCTTGAAATCTAACTGAACTTTTAGGGAGAAATATTTTTAAAGATTTTTATTAAGTCCCTCTGCCTAAGCTATTCCCCAAAAAGAGAAATGCAAAATTCCATAAGAAATACAGTGGCAAATTAATGCACTGGTTTAAAAATTCTTAGATTTCATTACAAAAAGATAGACTGTTCCTCATTAAAAGATAGAACAGCAGAGCTAAACCAACAACTTAGATGTACATTTTCAGGCTTTGTTTTAGAGAGCGCACACATGGAAATCACTGGAGGAATGCAAAACAAAAACATTGCTTTGGAAACAGGAATTAAAAGATAAGAGATGGGGTGTTCTCTAATTAGGAACAAGTTTTTTTGGTTTTTATTTGGTTTTGGGTTTTAATTTTTTAGTAGATTCTGCAGTTCAGAGTGGAAGGCAGAAGATTAATGGTAGGAGGTTAGGAGAAATGATACAAAATTAGTGTGGAGCTTGAATGAAATGTGATCTTAATGCAGGAGAGGCAGATAACTTAGACATCACTGGGTGGAAAGACAAGTCAGAGCAGTGGGAAATAAGAACAGATGGTGAGAAGGAAGATTTGGGGAATCCAGAGGAGGAAGAAGCTATGTGGGCCAAAGTCTCCCTGAGATGCAAATTAATCTTCCATTGAATTACTACTATTAGTACTCCCATGTCAGATTTGAATCTTGTGTAAGGAATTAATTTCATAGGTTTTGATACCCTCATACCTGTAAGAAAGCAAAACCTGGAGAGTTTTCATGCAGCTTTGTGCAGTATGTACACTGTAGTTATTTTAAAACCTCTCAGTCTTCTCCAAATGACTGCTTGCTTTCCTGACTAGAGGCAGTGTATTATTTGTACCATATATTTCTATTTGCCAAGTATTCCACTTCATTTTGGAACCAGTCATCATGTCATGTCAGCATATGGTGGATAATATCTGGATGTGCAAACAAAATGCCAGTTGGCAGAATACCAATTTCAAAATAGGTCAGAAAACCGATCACATTTCACCATAGTTCTCACTAAAGCAAATGAATATTCAACTCAGAGCTTAAATCCAGACACTGTTGGATTTTTACTACAATAATCCCACTTAATATGAAAAAATCAAATGCTTTCAGTAGACAGACAGATATAACAGAGAGCTGTAACAGTGATAGAATCATTAACATTCCAAAATTACAGACATTTTATGCACATTTTCCCATTATTAGTTTATATCTGGGTAAATTAATTGTTCACTGTAGCATGCTGTGGTTAAAACTGTTCAGCTTGCTTGTTTTGGTAACACAGGAAAACACTTATCAGTGTGTTGTATCCTAATGATTTCTATACATGCACTCATATACTACAGAAATCCCCTTGCACTAAACAGGATACTGTGCAAATATATTAGGACTAGCAAGAACAGATTGTCACCTATTGATTGCCAGGTTCACCTAGAACTGGTATACAGCGAAAGTCTTGAAACATTGTTTGCATAATCCCATTGCTAAAAGGATGATACTGTATCTTCCTTTCAAAAAGAAACACTATTAAAGAGGAACCTGGGTGATAATTGTGTATTCATACCATAGTTAAATTAAGGGATGTTTCTTTTCTTCTTTTCAATCCATTTCTGACTGCTGGACATCTGAGAGTTAAAGGTTTTAGAGAAGATTTTTAGAGGAATGAAGGACAACTCCTGTGCCCTGGCTAACATCCCTTATAAAAATAAGATTTGTTCTGTGTCTGGTTCACAGTTACTGATGACTTAGTGGTCATTGGCTGCACCCACAGAGAATCTACAACACGACATAGAACCCCTTAGGATGATAGGAGTATAAAAGTGTCATACAAGATTGATTTTTTTTTTTTTTTAACTTAAACATATTTGTCTGTCTTTTATGTTCTAATATTGCTTTGTAACAGGAAAGCCAGCTCTTTTGGCTTCTTTGAGCAGATAGAAACAGAGTAAGTCTCTTCACTGGCAAAGAAACAGACACCAACTCCAGCCACTTTGCAGGACAGCCAGAAGCTCCTTCACTACAGCCCATCAAGAGTGGAGCTGTGGAGTACCTTTAGGACATGACTGGGAGTAAAAGTCAAGTCTGTTTCTTGTCAGTGAAATTAAGATTGACAGTAGGATTTCTAATTTTAATTTAATGGCCTTTATAATTGTTGCGGGAAGAGTGGAAGCTTCGGACAAGCCTTAGCCTCAGATTCTGGCAACAGTTTAAGTTCAAGAAATCACCCTAGCCTGAAGTTCTAATGATGGCAAGACAGATCTATTTATAAAATGAATTATTTATTAAACAGACAAGAGATAGCAGATGAAAGATCTTAATCAGAATCACTTACTACACAGTATAAAACTGAAAAGAACTACTAGTAGATTACGGCAAAACTTAAAAATGCACAATATCGAGGATAATATCTATATTAGGGCTAGGAAAAGAAACGGTATTGATTAGGAGTCAAATCTAACTTATCACTGAAACCATGATAATTTGCACATTCCTTCACTTAATCCCTTGGGAGTAACTGCAAAGCAGGCATCCCTACTCATGGGAGAAACTCCACACATTTCCAGGGAAATGTATAGAAGATTTCTGCTTTGTGGAAGTTTGGTGTGGCTCTTATAGTTGTAAAGTGAATGTCTGTCTGTCAAAAATCCGGCTTATCTTTCCAGGGCTCACTTCCATCAGTAAGACATTTATTGGCAGTTGGGAGATGTTAACCCCATGGTGCCAAAATAACTCACTCTAAGATAGCTTGTCCTGTTTGAGTTATCTGGCTGGTTAACAAACCACAGATAAGCTCTTGTGGGCAGTGAAATGCCCTGCTACAATAATGTAATGCTCTAATATTAGTTTCTATTTAGCTTTCTTTGGCAACTACTATACTGCTTTATGGGGTCAATGATAGTAAGCAGCTTGAGGAAGCTGCATTTCTATGGGAGAGGCTGTGGAAAATGGAAGACAAATAGAGTTGCCTTTCACATTTGTAAGGATGATATTGTAATTGAAAGGTGGTAGCACTTCTGTTCTAAATTGATATATAGAAATGCCAGAAAACCAGGTCTTTAGACTTTCCTCTTTTTTGCTATAGGTTCTCTCTTTCACAGAGGGAGTTATTTAACAATACAATTATATTCCTTATAAATCTTACATATTTTAAAAGTCTGGATTATACTTTTGTCTTTAACTTTTAAGATTTACTACGTTTGAACAGCAGCCCTTTAATGCACGCAAGCCAACAAAGATATATGCAGTGCACATAAAATTGTGAATTGAATTTGCTAGGCCACACTTCAAATAAATACCAGTTTATGCATTTAACCTTAATTTTTATACGAATCATCAAGTTTGTTTTTTAAAATGTCTGTGTATTGTTATGTAGGAGTTTGGTGCCTATTTCTTGGTATTCTCTGACCCATTTTCTCAAGGCCTGTGTTAAAATTGAGATTTTGTTGGAAAAAATCCAGGAATATTGGACTGTTATCCATTATCCACAATATGACTTTGTTTTCTTTTTAAAACCTCAGTTAAGATACTTACAGATCTTACAGCTGTTCTAAGAACAGAACTGGGCTCAGGAATCCTACAGGTAATGTTTAAGTAATGGAAGCTTGGTTCTAGTGGAAACTGTTTATGTACATTCTTAATATCCATGTGCAATCTGAGTGTGTGTCATTACAAATGGAAAATGAATGCAATAGATGAGCAAATTATCATATGTTGATGACTGTCATTTTAGTAATTTTTCTAAAACTGAGATTATTAAAAAAAAAAAAAGTTTATTACTGTGGGCTTGTCTGAATTGTGAGTCTTAAAACAGGCTGACGAAATATTTCGATTCTTGTGTGCATTGCATTTCCAAAATTCTTGAATGTGTTTTCTTCTAACTGATGCTACATTACAATACTGAGTTGAACTGAACCTGAATATTTTGTCAAGTGGTACAGGAGAAGGGCTCGTACCTGTGGTAGATCTTGCAAGGGATCAGTATTCTAGTTTTCTTTTTCAGTGCTTTGTCTGCTTTGGAGCAGCATCACTTGGTAGTGATAATTTCAGTTTGAACTGAATGTTGATCATTTAGGAGCTCTTGTCTCACAAACATTGTGATACTATTATGATGCATTATTTATGTCCAGTGTAATAGCTATGCCTGAACATCTCCATTATTCCAGTAGCTGCAGAGTTCGTGGTATCTCTCACAGTGTGCCATAGTAGCCTTCTGTGGATACTAAACTGGTCATAAGCAAAAAGCTTTTCAGAGAGAAGGGAAGTAGTTTGCTCGTTATTGGTTTTGTGATACTGAGGGATTTTTTCCTTATCATTATTTCCATGCTGCACTGTAAAAAGTGAAGATGGTTTCCAAGAATGAATGTGTGAACCCTAGAAATCAGAATAACTGAGTTTTTCACTGAGCAAAAGATACAATGGTCCTGCTTTTTGTACAAGTTTCCTCATGGGCAAAATAGGTGCAATGTTTCTATAGTTTGAGTCACAAAGCTCTTGCTGGAAAATGGCTTCACAACAGTCAACTATGTGATTAGGGAACTATGCTTAAGGCATTGAACAGAGAATTTGGGGATGTTTAATTTAGAATTGTCAGTCATGCCAAATACTTCTTGGAAGTAATTTTTAAAAAAATAAACCAGTGAAGCCAGCTCAATTAATTGTACTCTTTGGTAAAGCTTTGGGAAGTTTTTGTTTGGGTTTCTGTGGCAATGATACTATGCTTGCAAAGCACTCAAATTTTTGGGTGTGTGGTGAGAGTCTAGCACCCATAGCTCCATGAGCAGGAGTGGAGGATCAGTTACTCCTATGGACTGTGGCAGAACTAAAAGTGTGAGCTGTTTCCCCGCTCCACACAGACATGTTTTGGGGAATGCTTGGAAGTACAGCTTTGTGTGCCTGTGCCTCTGTGAAAATTATAGGTGCCTCTGGGGTTGGGCATTCACAGAACAAAGATCGTGACGATTGTGTTTTGGCAGTTGGCTGCCTACGTGGTGATTGAACGCTTAGTGTTCATGAGGAGTTACATAATTCATGACCAAATGATAGATAGGTACTTGATTATAGTGTATGAGTTGCTTCACAGGGAGAAAATATCAGACATGAGCTACTCTTAGTCTAGCTGAGAAAAGCCTAAGAAAAATCAGTTACTGAAAGCGTAGTCAGACAAATTGAAATGAGAAACAAGGTGCAAACACTTAAATATGAGGTCAATTGAGCTTTGGCAGCAACTAGCAAAAGAAATTATTCTTGTTCTGTTCCTTTGAGCCTTGAGAAGACTGGATGTCTTTCTGGAAAATAGGTTTTAGGAGGGCCCAAGGTTGCTGGGTTCACTGCAAAACATAAAGGGGCTTGGATATACCAGAAGTCAGACTATTATCTAAGAGTCCTTTCTGCTCTTAAATCTTCAGTGTTAATCTACAGCCTCCTGGTAAGGGCTGTGTCTGTGAATCTAAACTGTTTGGGTGTTGGGATAGCAGTGGAATAGTGGAGGAGACAGGTAAGTCCCCCAAAGTGTTCTTTCTCAGAGAGGCAACATTCCCATCATCAGTGCTAAATTCTTACTCTCTTTGAGCCTGAAGTGGAAATACACCAACTTAAATTGTTTGTTTCTGGTATGTCATTAAATCCTTGATAAAATATCTTGTAACAAACTCATTTGTTTAATATGTTTGAAGAATCTGTTTAAAATTATTCTCTTTTCCCTGGCAGTTCCCTTACTGTGTTATTATCTTCTCTTTTATATATGTTTGAAAAGTATTTTTGCAAACTTTAAGTGCACTTTTCAAAAGGCCCTGCTTTCCACACATTTCTCTTTCAGTTTCTTTAACGTTTGAGAAACAGGGCTGTACCAGCAATCTGCAGCATGATTGCATCATCAACAAGGGACAAAATTGTGATCCTATCAGTTGTAACAGTTGCAATATTCATGAATGGAATTCTGAAAGTTCAAATAGTTAATCCCAAATAAAATTGTGATCTTTATCCCACTTGACAGCTACATTTATCAAATTATTAAGAGAAAAAATTGATTGCTAAAAGTTATGGTGTGATCTATTATGTGATTTTATCAAGGTATAACTGTATTACCAAGTGGAAACTGCAGACTTATTCAGAATGTGAATTGGACACACAGAACCTGATAATATAGCAATTATACTAGTATCCTGGTGATTTTCTACTTCTAAATATTCTTTTGCTATTCCTTTCTTTTGTGAGTTTTGATTCTTTAGTAAAAAAATAAAGTTTAAAAAATAGGAAAAATGAAATAATAAAAGCCTGTTTGCTCTTATACTCTCTGAATTTATTGAACTACAAAAATATAAGATCAGTAAATGCTATTCATCAATGAAACAATGGAAATACAAGTCAGTTGAGTACTTATGCAAGCTTGTAATTCATACCTGATGTAAAACCTCCAAAGAATAGATACACAGTTTTGTTTGCAAGTGTATTTCACTTTTTTTTTAATAGTTAAAGTTCTTAGTCTTTATCACTGTTTAAATAAAACACTTTAAATACTGTAATTTGAAACAATATTATCATTGCTAGATATAGGTAAATCAGGTGCAAGCTTTTACAGCAGCGGAATATTGCTTGGGTTTCTAGTCAGATAAAACATTATTTTTGATGGCTGGTATACTTTAAAAAAAGAAAAAGGCAGCAGCAGCTCTGCTTCAAACAGGTTTGCTCTTGTCATAGCTATTAGTACCAGTCTTTCAATAGCATGTCATGTTGATTGGCAGACACTCCCTTTCCTCTTTTGTGAAGAATAATAATTTTAGTGTGTGCTTGAAATAAAAACCTAGTATAAATGATTTTCTGTTTGTAAAGGAGAAAGCCAGGTTCTTTTTAACATATGTAGATTATGTATTATTGTGTTTCAGGAAAGATTAATCTATGTTTAAAAAAAAACTAATTTTTTTTTGAAACTGTCATGTATTAGAAGGCATTGTATATGTAGCAGAGCTTTCATAGCCAGTATATTTATCTGGGTGGTCATGACATCAGAGTTGGTTCTTTCCAGGTAGCAAGTGAAGTAGAAAAAAAAAAGAGTTCATGAAAGTACTTTGTCTTTTTTTTTTTTTTTTTTTTTTCCCTAGGATATAGCTTTTTTTCTGCTGCTGTTGAGGAGCATAGGGACTCCTTTCATAGTTCCTTAGTTGCTTTTCCTGAACAATCAGCATATATTCCTGCTGAGTGACATGAAAGGAGGTGTTGAAATATTTTGATGTAAATATTACATCATCTAATATTAAAAACCCACCACTATTAGTATTAGTTACATCCTTTAAGTGAATGGTATTCTCGGATCAGAATGAAAGCAAATCAGTCTCACTAAAGAAAAAGTGTTCAGAATATAGTTTTAAAAGAAAAGGAAAATACTGCCTAGACCAAAGTCTGGAACACCTCTTAATACCTCTGCTCAGCTGGAAGTATAACAGGTGTCCTGTTGTGTGCCGTAAGCTGCAGGGCCATTGCATAGGGGTTTCCATATTGTGTATAGCCCCAAAACCATGCAGTCAGAATCCTGCTTTCTTTTCAGTGCATTTCTGTCCATGGCCCTTCTAGCAGCCATCGTTCCTTTTCTGGCACTATTCCAGTTTGTAACAGGGCAACTAATTTTTGTGGTGTGAGCTATTGCTCCTGAGCAGATGAATATCTTTGCCCATATCTAAATATTTAATCTGAGTGCTGATGTGTGCCTCCTTTCCTGTCGTTCTTCTCTGTGGCATTCTAGTTTCCAAAGTTGGGAACTATTTGGCTGGCTTGCAAGGGGCTGTGCCATAGTGTACAATACAGAAACCCTCTTCAGGTCTGAATTTTTGTTGGACCCTTAATGCCCACATTGTATCTGCCTTCAAAACACCCTTGGACAGGCATCTGCTTTGCAAATTCCTTGCATTGCCCATGCTGGATCCCTAATGGTGTCCATAAAGACTGGTGCCTCTGCAAGGATGTCAGGTTCACCGATGAAAAGAAAGTAATCTTACTCCAAGATACTATTTCATTATATTAATAGATAAAATATCCTTCATGAAGAATGAGCCACATTATTGCCTATTTGGAGCTAAAAATAGGCTATCCTAACATAAAACTTTTAAAGCAAGGCTGAAATATTTAAGTGCAAAAGTAGAAGAAAGCCCTTAAGACATGACAGCCATCTAGAAAGGCAAAAATATTTAATTATGCTAGAAGATATATATGCATAATAGTATGTGGCAAATGTAAATAATAAAAAGAAATACTAGTATTGTAATACCAACATATTAAAATTCAGAGGAAAATGAATTCATTTTGATAAATGAGATATCAAGGTCATCAAAAAACTTTTCAAACAAACCAAAAGAAAGACAATAATCTTACAGGAGGAATAAAAAATAAAGATGTATAGTGCCTAGGAATAATTCAGGATATTTTTATGAGGAGATTGTCCTATACTCTGAACATGTAAATTGCTTTCCTATTATACATTTTTAAGACTAGATCTCTTAGTCTATCATCCAGGGAAGTTATGCTGGAGTTCTAAGAAATATAAAGATCTTATTTTTTTATTTTCAATTAAGTAAATATAAAATAAATATAAGATGTTTCTTGAAGAATTAAATGAAAATTTTGACTTTAAATGTGTGGTAAATTTTTTAATATATATAGTAGATAAAACTTATTTAATAACATATATTTAAACTGAATTGAAAATAATTATATATGCCTACTCTGTGCTATAAATATTTTTTTAAAATTTAATTCCAACAAAAATATAAATAATAAATATCCATAAATAAACCCAAATAATAAATTTCTCAACTGTGGTATCTCCATTATCAACTAATTATTTCATCACTTGCAGAGTTGAACTAACAGTACTTCAAAGACCTATGGGCATTATATTTCAAATAACCATAGTAGGGTGGATTTTGCCTACATAATGCCACCACTTCTTGGTGGCTTTCTCTGTGGCTGTGCATTATTTAGGGAACACTTTCTGCTTTTTCTTCCTGTGAGATGTTGCTAGCATCCCAACAACCTAACATCTCACGGGAAGAAAAAGCAGAAAATGTGTTTTTATTGAAATAAGTAAAAAATTATTCTTGATAAATAGCTTAAATTATTAATATTTGTAAACCTGCTTGCAAGTCTTTTTCTGAGTTTTAGATTTTTTTATAAGTTACACAAAATTACTTGCTTGTTAGGCATAGTTTCGTTACTGCACAAATAATAGCAAATAATTTCAGAATCAGAAAAATGCCGATGTTGTCATGGTTTACAGCTACCAACTAAGTTCCATGCCTCAATCACTCATTCCCACCAGTGGAGGGATGATGGGAATTAGAAGGGTAAGAGTGAGAAAGCTCCTAGGCTGAGATAAAGGCAGTTTATTAGGTAAAGCACCACAAGCAATTAATTCATCATGTTGCAAGGACTGGTAGGTGTTATCTACAGGAATGCTGGGCTCCATGGGATGTAGTGGTAGCTTGGGAAGACAGATGCCAGTACTCTGAACATTCCCCCTCTTGCTTCTTTACCCTTCCACTTTACATGCTGGGAATGATGCCAAGTGCTGTGGAATGTCCCTTTGGTCAGTTGGGTCAGCTGTCCTGGCTGTGTCCTCTCCCAACTCCTTGTGCACCCCCAGCCTCCTCGCTGGTGAGGTGAGGGGCAGAAAAGGCCTTGACTTTGCATACGCTACTCAGGACTAGCAAAATCATCCCTATGACACTGTTTCCAGCTCAAATTCAACACCTACCAGCAATGATGAAGTAAATTAATTAAATACCTGAGCCAAAGCCAGAACATAGGTATGGGAGTTTGATTCAGTGTAAGTTGTGTGCTCAATGCTTTACTACTTTGGGTCATGAATGAAGAGAAGAGCCCTCAGCAATAATTGCTCCAATGAATCACAAATCATTGCAATTCCATGCTGATTTTTAAAATTTATTCTGGACTTTCTTTTTGTTTGCTTTCATTAATCCAATCTGTGCTGCACTGACTTTCCATTAATTTCTTGACATGGCATCTTGAGCCTTGACCTTTGTAAGTAAGATGCCTTGTCTGTCTGATACTCGTGTTCTTTTGTACTTCTAATTTCTATTTTACTTCCAATAGTTCTTCATAATTTTTTCCATCTTTTCATTTACCAGATCTTTGGTACCTTTCAAATGCTAAATGCTCTCCCATATATCCTTAGTAACCATGCTGGATTTTTCTGTCCTTTTTAATATTTAGGTTTTATTGGATGAATGTAGATTGCACCTTCTCTAACTCTACCTTAAATAATTGCCACTTAAGGGAATTAAGAAGTACAAGGGAAGGAAAATGCTGACCCATAGACTAAGCAGAAGGAAAAAACGTTCCCACTGGGTCCAATTTCCTAAGAAGGACCATCAGGATAGTGACTAGGACCTGAAATTATGGGCTGAATGACCTCTAAAAAATTATCAGTTCAGAGAGGAGCTTGTCTATAACTGTTTGCACTAAAGGAAATGAAGATAGGTAGAAGTCTCACAGAAAAAAGATTGCTTCACTTTCTTGGTGAACATATAAGAGCATAATATGAAACTATATCTCATATAAATACATGGCATGTCGGCTGTCTATAATTCTTGTATCATGTCAAAAAGCCACGGAGACAGATAACATACCTCTTAACTCCCAGCTGGCCAGTTAGTGGGGAACCCCTTTTTCTTAGTACATCTTCTGAATGTAAGATATTTTATGCATGTCTTGTATTTATTGGAATGAGTATGTGCTCATCAATATCTAACATCAAAGAAATGGTTTGTACTTAAGTAACCACTGCAGATTTAATACAGATGTTTTCATTCTCTGAGTCATTACAATATGATTTTCATATAATTTTCTCTGATAGTAAAAAGAGACCTTAAAGTGAGTGCAATTTTCATATAAATTGCATAGGAACCTGAGCATTAATAAAAGCTCTGGGCTTCAGACAATTCAGATCACTGGTTCAGATTCTGCAAGTCTGGATGAAGGGTACTCTTGGTTTAAGTGGGTGTAATTCCAGTTCCTTGCCTCTGGGAAGTAGAGGAAGTGCCTGACATCCAAAAGCAGAGTTGCTAGGAAGGTTTCTGTAGCATAGTTAAGAGGACTTCTCATGTATTTAAAGAAAATGAGTTACTGATTGTCACAGTCTCTGCTTAAATAACATTTCGGAAACTTAGATTATTGTTGATGGAAGAGGTTTTTATTAGTAGTTGGCCTGTAGTTAGAAGTAAAGTGCTCTGTAAGTGTTTGGGATTACAGAGTATAATGTACTTACAAAAAAGGCATTAAGATAACTACCATACTACATGCTAAACTATGCTCCTACTTCTTTTATGCCTCACCAAAATGGTACTTCTTTTCAGTCTGATAACTAATAGCAGATAACAGTTCTCAGAAAACAGGTTTTAGGAAATTTGAAAGAATATACCTTCATTGAAGTAATATTATCTAGAGAAAACATGAAATGAAAGCATCTATTGATAGCAAATAAAGTCAAAATTGATTATCAAGTTATCTTAAGATTTATCAAAAGGTTTTAGACCTTTTTATTTTTAAAGTAACATTGATTTTGGATTTGGCATATGTATCTTAAATTCAGGACTCTATTTGAAGAATTTGAACTTAGTAGTTATTAAACAACCAATTGTACACTCAGTAAAATAATTTTAGTAGTTTATGGAATGTTTGAGTAATATAAAATTAAAAAGGAAAAGCCATGTTGAAACATTTGGAGTCCTCACATATTAGTGCATGTCACCATCACAAAGTGCCCGTGGGATAAAGCTGCTTCTAGTCAACTCAAGTTAGCCTCCTCTGGTAAAGATTTATCTACAGATCCTTATTGTTACAATCGTATTCAGTGTTCTGTTAATTGTTGTTGACCCTTTCTTTTGTAGTCCACCTTCCTCTGAGCAAATTCTGCTACCATCAAAATTGTCAGAAAAATTTGCTGAGCCGCTTTTGTTTGCTTCTATCCACTCAAACAAAAATCCTGAAATGTGGATTCAGAGGTTTATCAGCATGTGAAAATAATGAAATCTCAGTTATCTGTAATTCAGCACAGCCCTATTTGTAGTACCTATCAAAAGGCAAAGACAGGGGAACACAATCCTCCGTTCTCTGTTGTAGTTGTGGGGGGGATTTTGTTGCGTGTGCTGTTTCTTGCAAACCTTTGAGCTATGTAAGTGGCCAGCTGATTGCATGTATTTTTTGTAATGTCTTGAGATAACAGTTTTTAAATTATGAAAGGCAATAATTCTAAAATTAAAAAAAAAATAGAGCATTCTTTATAAGTAAAGCTATTGTCATATCTGATTACTGGTATGGAACAGTCAACACCAATTGCAGAAAGATATGGTCAGGTTTGGGATATTGGCCAAGTACTCAGGGACACAGAATAAATGGTTATAACTTGGCATAACTATAGTATAAGGCTCTTCAGGATCCTGGAGAAGCAGAGAGAGCAAATGACACTTTGATGGAGACACTAGAATTCCTGATTCTGATGGTACTTCAATTTTGCTGCCATCCTGAGACCAAACATGGGGAAAAAAAGGATTAATTTCTGGGGGGATGCTTTTATGTAAGCCAGCTCAGACTCTGGTATGAAGTGCGTTTCAAAAGGTGGCTGTGCATGTGCACAAGTGGCTCCCAATCTAAAGATCATCTACTTTGCAATGTCAGTGCTATCTTTCTGTGGTGATTCTGCTATGCAGAAGTAAGCTTTAATGTGTTGTCCACATTGTGACATGAGAGAATTGTAGCCATAGTGATTTTTTAAAATTATTTTTAAATTTTATCATCTTCTAGATTTTCTTAAATTCACAGCTTTTCCTTTGTTTTCTCTTTTTTCTTATGGATGATTTTCAAAATAAATGCAGATCCTTTCAATATTAGCATTAACAGATAAACTGAGCTGATTAAAGTTATTTTTGCCAATGTTTTTTTTTTAAGAAATCACTGTAGAATTTGCAATTTGATTGCTCCTGATGCTGATTGGCAGAAGTAAGTCTCTTTCCTGGTTAATCTAGAATTGCAGATGTTATAGAAAGAAACGGCAAATTTAAAGTTGCACTTTAGTTTAAAATATAAAGTTTATGTTGATAAAGCTTTTAGTGCATTTGAATTTATGTTTCATTTGCATACCATAGCATTATATTGCATTTCCCAAAGCAGTTCCCTGTTTCTCCAAATACTGTTGTGTACCTGCTACTGACTGCACTGGGCATATATATGTCTAAAATTTGGTGGAACTGTATTTTCAATAGCTTTTACTAATTTACTTTAGTGTTTCAGGTCTAAGTTTGTAAGTGACTTCTCTCGCTTTGAAAACAAGGTAATAGTTGCCTGTACACCAATGCTTCACCTGCATTGTTAGAAAGAAACATGATAATACATTTAAAAACTACAGATAAGTTCTAATAGGCTTTGGCTATATAGGATGAATAGAGCAAAATCATAGTCCTTATTTTTCAGGATTTTCTGTCTATAAATAGACCTGTATATCCATTGTTGTTCAAGAATTTACTACAAGATCCCATATTTGAAGAAATAATAAAATATGTCCTGGGTTTCCAAGATTTGTGGTAGTTTTTAAGAAGCCTGAATTGTTATGGAAAGGCCATGCTATACTAGCATATACTAGCTCATATTTTAATAAAACAATTTAACATGAATTACATATAAATAAACATAATTTCTAATGTTCTGCTAAACAAGTACAGTGTTATATAGAAGAAATTGCAGTGTTCAGGACAGGGAGAAATAGAACCAATCCAAGCTTTCAATCTGTACCCTGCTACAGTATGGATTGTACACAGCAAGATGTTTTCCAATAATTAAAGGCCTTAGGCTTCTAAGATGCTTAGGTCTAAACATGGTTATTGTTACAGTTCTATGAGGTGGGGAATAACTTAAATAGTATCTTTTCGCTTTCCGGTAAAATTTTATTTTTTTGCTTGCATTGTTTAGAAATTGAGTTTTCAGTGTATTGAACAGTTATGTGTCTCTCAGCAAGGCAAGAACTCTGAGTTTCTAAACAATACTGAGACACGGGATTTATATTACTGGATACATTTTTAATTTTACAAGCGCTGATAGATAAGTCAGTCATGAAATATAAAACTGATTTTGTTTCATTGTTGTGATTAATTTTCCATAGAAATACTGTACTTATATTTCAACTTTTTTAGAAATATTTGTAATAGATTTATGGTTCCGCAGCATTGTGATTTGGTTTAATTTTTATTGTATAGAACCAAAATTTCATTGCCAATTTTTGTATTTAAAGGTTTGTTAATCTGCATTGATTTCTTAGTTTGGTATGGGTTCTGAGCTAAAAAATACAGTGCATCACTGACTGTTCTATCACCTGACAGCGACTGATAAAGCATCCGTGCAGAAAGTGTCAGAAAAGGTTAATATTTATTGATTTTATGGCGCTACAACCAATGTAGTTTTGCCATCAAAGATGTATGGCCACCAGCAATGGAATCTGTAAAATTGCAGGTTGGATGCTAGTTTTTATTATAACCTATGCCAGTATTCTGGCCTTAAAAAATGACAGATATTTAATTTAAGACAAAAGGTTTTGACTATACAGCTACTGTATACCTGCAACAGGAATTTGGTATTCTAAAATGAAATCCAAGTGCACTGCGTAAAATTTTAAGGTGTTGGGGCTGGGGGGGGGAGGATGGGACATGCAACCTTGAATTGCAAATGACAATCACATTTAGCCTTTTCATCCACTTAACTATGTGCTATTGATCTGTAGAAGGTGCCCAAGCAAGTGATAGCTAAAATTATGAGCAATAAAGGCCTTGCTTCTTCAAACAAAAAGTATATAATTAGTAGGAGTGGAGGAGGGGGCAGAGCCTGTGTGTGGTTTTAAAGGCATTTAAACAAGATGGACTGAGTGCAACAGCAGTTTGTAAGAATACACAAGGAGAAATCTGGTTGCCTTGAAGCATAAATCCATGGTCTGGTTGCAGCTTGTGTGTAAAAATTAGGCATGCACTCCAGCCTTTACATTTATCTCCATCAGGGTTTGCCTGACAGAAAGACAATCTGTTGGTTTGCCTACATCAACTAGGGAGAGGAAAATCTTGTGAAGCTTTGGTTCTTCTAAATGCATCCATAGTTTGCATTTTTATTCTATTTTTCATTTAGATGACTCTTGATATCAATCTTTTCATAACTGATAGATCTATTGATAAATCAGGAAGGTTTGCAAGAAGATAGAAGAATACTTACTGAAGTGCTGAAAATTAGTCCACTAAAATGCATATAGACATGCACAGATCTTATAGAAGCAGGTTTTAGGGAATATCAGCAGAATTTGGCCCCAGATTTTTAGAATCCCTGTTTAAGTATTTATTACAGAATTATTATTTTCATGGTACAGTTTTGCATGCAGATTTTCTCCCCCACTTTCTTTAGGGTACAGTGTCAGGGACAGCAGTAACAATGAGTTTATTTTTGAACAAAACCTAATGATAATTCAGCAGTGAGAAACTCTTATTCCAACATGACTAGTAGAATAAATTACATGGCATACAGTAAACATGCTTTAGATCGCCTCTTCTCTGTACCACATTTTCCTGTTGAGCTTTATACAACCAGTTTGTCTGGGTTCTTTTTCCCCAGACAGCTTACCCATTTTATTGTGCTCATTTAGAGGAAAGAAAAACTGTTTGTCTCCTTGAAAGGCAAGAGAACAGTGAGTGGAAAACTACTTTTATAGCTAAAATACCATTATAATATATGGCAACTAAAATTCTAAAATTGAAAGAGAAGATACAAGAGAAAATCTTAAATCACTTTTTTAAAGCCACTGACAATTTGAAATATTCCCATGAAGATTTCTATTTTTTTCTTCCTTCCTTGAACTTAGTAAAATGTGCTTTTTAGAATGATTGTTACAATAACTTGTTTAATTTCAATAATTCAAATAAGATCCATTCCTCATATAACTCCACCTTTTTTTATTTTAATGACTGTGTCATTAATCTAACATTTTCCATTTTTATTGGGCTTCATTTTTCCCCTTCTGTTCTCTTTAAATTATGGCTATGAAAAGGCACGCACTCAGCAGTTGCATGCACTGGCTGCATTTTTACATCCCTCTACCCCTTTAGTCTTATGTTTTTAATTTTCGGTAGAGCCAAGTGCCAACAACCTTGTGGTTGTGTGGTGTCCGTAAGTGACTTCCAGGCTACAGCTCTGGATGGCAGCTTAGTGACAGAAGGTTTTTCAAAAACTTGATTTCTTTTTTTTTTTTACCTTTTAAAATTAAATATCACTGCTCTGAACTGTTTGTTATACTTTCTAATCACTTCAAAATTGATTATTACCATACATAATGATTGATATATTGTTAGCTGATTTTTACAAATGACTTTGTGGAATTATTACTTAATTCATAATGCAATTAATTTTAGTACCCAGCAATACAGAATTGAAGCTTTATATTTATTTTACATTGCTTAACCATAAGAAGACTGCATTGCCTAAAATGACATTCATTGGGTAAATAAAATAAATTTGTTATAAGATTTGTCCACACAAATTCAATATAAAACTAAAGGATAAAGAAGGAAAGAGGTATTTTTATTTTGAGACCACAACTCACTGAATGATTATATTGGTTTATGTGCCTTCCTTGTGTCTATGTAAAATGGTAAGGAAAATAAGGAGCTGGGAAATTCCTTATAATTCAAATTTTACTTGTACTCAAGAGGCTTTGTGATTGATTTTAAGATGCAGGATAAGAAATGGTCTATCAGGTTAGGATTAGGATTGGGATTAGCATTCATCTGTGGTAATGCTGCTCTAAACACCTGTTTATGGGCACTGTGTGTGTGCTACCAGTAGTGCTTCAGAATCACCGAGTGTCTACAACAAAAGGTAGCTTTTGCTTATATTTCACTAAAAAAGTCGACATGAGCCAGAAATTATTGCATTGTATTTCAGATCTAAGTCAGGATATAAAACAATGTTATTGAAATCACTGTATCTCTATTTACAAAACCCATAAAATAGCAGAGGGTTTCCTCAAGAAATGGCGGTGTAGCTCTGCTATGGGCATGGAGATGCACTGGTGCATATCTGGAATGCTGCCATGGTAAGAGATACTTGAGCTGGTGTGGAGTGGGAGATGTGGTGTGGAGACAAAAGTCTTTCCAACCCCACACAATCCTGCTCACCCCTTATAAGCCTGAACACTCTGTCTCATAAGCAGGGAAACACAGAGCCCTTCATATGGGCCATGGGGGTACCTTACTGTTTGGTAAATAATGTGACTGCATCACAGATCTGTAGAGGTATGCCCTGGCATTTAATTTTTAGCAATTCCTTGTCGTTATTTTCTTTAGTTAATCATTTGCATTTATATTTATCTACAGTTTTCTTCAAGTGTTTCTTGCTATAATGCTTCATGAAATAATTTATTTAGGTTTTCTTGAGCCTCCTTACCAAAGTTATAAATTTGATTGCATTGCTATATTGACTGAAATGTTACAAAGCAGTTAGTTTTTATTGTTTTTGTAGGGTAAAATATGTGATTTTATTGTTCATTTTTATATCTCAGATATCATCTTTTATTAGAATTTTGAAATGTATAATCTTCAGGATGAGATTTATTCACAGTGCTAAGTACACATTTTAAAATGCTGATTATTTAACCTGTAATTCATTTGAAAAGGCAGATTTTGGTTTTTTGTACAGGCAGGAATGTACGCATAATTTCTCTTGCATTATCTTTTTCTCAAGAAGCACTCATAATAGTTGCAATATCCATCCCACTCCTTCCTTCTGCTAAAGGAAGAAATGAGCAGCAATAACTGTCTATGTCAAGACTGTCTTATCCCTCTTTCCTTGTTTTTGGGTCAAGGCAGAAGGGGAAAGGTCCCACTCCTGTGTGGATGTATGTAGTTATATATATGGGCAATTTATTTATGGTAAATAAACTTTATATTACTTATGTAGTAAGTTTAGATTTCTTGTAATTGCAACTTTAAAATTATTTGTTGATTTTGGAGTAAATACAAAATCACAACTGTTTAAAGCTGTAATTTATCTAACTAATACATAATATGCTGAGATACAACTTTTTCTTCCTCAGTGTTTTACTTGGAAAGGTTTAATTGCTTGAAATTCCGAAGTTTCCTAAGGATATCTAAGCCCAAAGAAAGATAGGTCAATTTTCTGTGGACAACCTATTCAATCATTGTTTTTTTTCATCAGCAACTTTTGCACATTGCTTCAGTTCACTATTTGGTACTTAAAAATATTTCCTTCAATTTGTATCTGACGTATTGTTAATTAAGCCTCACCATGTTTAAGAAGGAGAGTGTGGATGAATCAGGTAATGCATTTCCCCTTTACTTTTCTCTACAGTGCAGTGCAGTCAAGGCAGTGGTGTTATGGGTAACTTTTAAATTATTGACTAGTCCAGCTGATATTTGAAGATGAAATATTTAAACATCACTGGCAATTTGGGAATTTTGACCCAAACAACCACTTTTTATTTTTGCTGCTTGGGAGCAATTGCAATCAGTGTTCAGAGGTTTCAAATTGTCATTTACGTTCCTATAGTGAAGTAGCATTACTGATAAAAGTGTGCTTTATTCCTTTTTTAGTGTCATTTGAGACAGAGAAAAGATTGGGACAGATGCTAAAGAGCTGGTTATATTTTTCAAAGAATGCAGTTATTAATTAATGCAATTCATAAACCAATCTACACAGATAAACTAACTCATTGAAACTTCATTTTGATGTGGGGAAAAAAAGGAATAGCTGTAATTTTGAGGAAAATGCTTTGTATCCTTCATATCAAACTGAGACAACAACTCCTAAGTGTGCAGTGAAAATTAACTTCTTGCCTTTGCAAAATGAGTTTGCTTTGTTTGTATTGTGTGTCTGTGCATGCCCACATTTGTTAACGAAACCCTGGTCAGTGATGAACTTGATAAATATTGGGAAGGATGATTATTCTGTAAGTAAGGCTCTCAAGATAAATGGTTGGACTTTCAACGTACAAAAGTGGGAGACTTTGACAGTGGAACCTATGAAATTGTCATTAGTCTCTTTAATTTCTTTGTCTCTGCTTTTAAAAAATTTTAGTGTATTTCTGGAGTAGAGAAGCAGTATTATACAATTTAGAAGGAATCCAGATATTTCCAGATATAATCCAGAATTTCAGATCTGTGGCAAGAGAGAGAGGAAATGGGGTAATTAAAGAGGAATTAAAGTCCAATTCTGTAAGCATGTTTACATACTTAACTACCTTGTAAATGTCCAGCCTCCTGCTGAAATTGTGTTGGGTCCTCAGTTCAGACATGCATGTATGGGTGAGGCTTAGTTAGGGAGCTGATGGAAGGGCCTGCAGCCAAGTCCCAGCCTCCCAAGGGACTAGTCTTCCCCTCATACAGGGCATCTTTTCAAAATCAAAATTGAACCTGTTCTACTGTGATGAAGACATATATTAATATTAATATGCACTGCCTTTACTAACAGGGCAAAAGGAAATGGAAATTCTGGACATGGCTTCATCTCAAAAAAGTAGTTGCTATGTATAGTAGGAGTAGAATGGGGAAACAAGCACAGGAATTTGCTCTCATATTTCAAAGAGAAGAAACACTGTTCCCCCTATTGCTGGCACAACTTGACTGCTGATAGGAGTATTCTCTAAGAAAGTCTTCTGTAACTCCTTCATCAGAATTGGCCAGTAGCAGTGCCAAATCTAAAATTCCATTCTGCCCAACCGTGTCATCTCATCCCTAGATTTGCTGGTCAGGGACATTAATCTCAAACAGTATGTTTTCCAGTAAGGATGGTTGGTAAATGCTGCAGCCTTCATTTGTGTGAGATACATAAGGTGTCTGATATGACTCCTGGTAAAATATCTGAATTTACAGATGATGTGAAGATGAAAAGGTGTGGTTCACAGTACCTGTTTCTTTGTGCTCTGTAGACCAATGTGCAACCACGCCCTTCACCTTAAGCAGGCACAGAGTGAAGCTTTGAATAACTTGTGCTGTTTCAGCCTTTATACCACAGAACAGCAGACTGCATGAACAAGAGAGCCTGGATAGGCTTTTCCTCATTGTCTAAAATTACTCAGATGTAGATTGAGGAAGTGTAGAATACCTCCTAAAACTGGGTCATTTGTTGCCAGGGGTTGAGTAGAAGGAAGGACATAGAGTATTCCAGCAGATTTTTATCATGAAGAATCATTAGCTGCAGCTGGCCTCAGCTTAAATAGCTCTCAACTTAGACATCTTATGGTGGGAGACATCTGACCTTCATCTAGTCCAAGAAAATGAAGAAATTGGTTTGTCCTCATTCCCTATACATACTTTCTCTTCAGGACCAGGCAGGAGTTCAGCAGAGCTGACATTTGGCCTCTTCTTCCTTAATTTTAATAGTTGTCTTTGAAAGAAATTGCCAAATTATTAAATGTTTAATATCACAGCACTTAAAACATATAATTTTAAAACAGTCATGTATAATAGTCTTTTATGTGCATATGTAGTAAAGTGCACTTATATCTTTCTTTGTGTTTGATCATTAGCAGATATATTATAATGTCAATATATGCTATGAATGATATTTTAAACAAACCTTCTACTGACTTGGCTGTAAACTTGTGAAAAAACATTGGTTTCACCTTAAGGTTTTAATTTCCTTATGTTTAGTATAAAATCAATACTTTAAGAGTGACTAAAATAACAACCAGACAGTATTTACTGCTTTTATGTTGAACATTTCACATCAGAAGAATGTAGGAGGAGTGTCTGAGTTATAATTTAAACATTTATAACCATCATTCTACTTCATCTGAGAAAGCTTACTTTATTAGGTCTAGAATTACAATCTATTCAATTAAAGCATTTCTCAGATAAGTACTCTGAGTGGTAAGAAATATTTTCCTAAATCTCAGATGTAGACGCTTGAATCTAGCATAGCCCTTCACCAATAAAAGTCTGGAATAGTTTGTCTAATATCAATAAAGATCAGTTTAAAATTACTGGAAAAGAATGGAAGAATTGTGTCCACTACATTGTCTTTAAAAATAACGTTAAAAGCCTGAATATGGTTATTGGAGTGTCTGTTCATAGATGTATGAGTTAGATAAAGGGCATTTTGCCATAATGTGTCAGATTATTTTGACTTCAATTTTTCATGAAGCATGTTAAGTTAAGGTAGTGCCTAATGTGAGTAATAGTGACAGAATCTGACCTTTGCATGTGATTTTTTTTCCTTTTCTATAATGATAGTGAGCATCTGAAGTAAACCTATTATCAGCCAGAAAGTGTTACTTTTTGTCATTTTTCACAGTGAACCAATTGAAGTTGGTTTTAAATCTCTTGTCTCGTGATCCATAGTTTTTCTTCTTTGTCCTGTCTTACTTCCCAAACGGAGCATAACTAAACACTTAGGAGTGATAAGTAAACCACTTCTTTGGCGAAAAGGTAGCATTACAAAGAAACAAACCAAAACAACAAACAAAAAAATACCTCAAAAGGTAACTCAGGTTTCTGGCTAGATGGTACAATTGGTCTTACACTGACTATACCTCTAAAGCTGTAAAGATTTCACCTAGCAGTGGCACACTCTTTTCCTAGATTATGAATATCAAGCTCAGAGATAAAGAAGAAGTGAAAGATTACAAGTTTGAGTGCATTTCATTTTTGCCCATTCCAGCTTGAGGAAGGCTGTTCCAGACTGGTCTTGCTTAGTCCTGTATTTTTGTCTCATAACTTAAGGTTATTTTGCTACATGTCCTTGAAAGAATTCCTTTGTCTGTGTCATAAATCCTTGCCAAGCCTTTTCTGACTGCACAGGATGCACATAGGTTTTGTATTGTCATTCACGCCAACAATTCGTCCTCTAAAGCGACACTATGTTTTCATTAGTACGATACAGCAAAAATTATTTTTAAATACGGGCTGGCATTGAATTTTATATTACACTTTTATATATGTAGTGAATCTAAACCTGAACGTGGGTACCTTGTAAGTATTTAGTCATGGAAGGAAGCATTATATCCAGGTTTCTAAAAGTCAAATGAAGCCAAGTGGAAACATAAACACTGTTTAATGTTTGGCTTGAACCAGTGATGAAGTTAAGAGAGTTTTGTGAAGCAATCAAAGATTATTTAGTCAAAAAGAACAAGGCTGTAAAGCAGACAATGTTGTATGAACCAATAGGTCTCTCACTCTTGCAACTGCAGGCTGATACCAGAATCACCAGCACCAGCAATTTGTGCCTTTATTTGGTGATAAATTAAAGAGGCCTCCCTGAGCTCATACAAGCAGAAAGAAATGATCTCAGACATTTGTGAGTCACACTGTGTCTGATTAAGTTAAAGGTATAGGAGATGCAGAAAACTGCTGTGTGTGGCTCTTTCTGATATATTGTGTTATGGACACTGCAGCAAAGACAGACGTTGTAGGTTTGGCATACAAACACAATGTTGTTTGATCTAACCAGTGATGCTGAATTGGTCAGCAAAAAGCATCAGTGACAAACTTTCAGCTGAATATACAAATACGGAGTCGACAAACAGTTTTAATGTGTTTTCCAGGCAGCTGATAGTGTTTTCCATTGTCCAAGTCTGCTGAGACTTCTTCAATTGCATTTATCATTTCAATAGAGACTAAGTAGAAATTCATGTTCTGTCTTCTGTATTTTTCTTACATTTGACATACTATGACGATGGCTCTTCTTTGCTTTAAATCCCATTATATTTCTAGAGATACACTTTTTCATCTCTAGGATTTTTTCCATCTCTGTATGGAAGTGAGAAACTTTCTAACTGGAGTTAGATAACAGTTACATCTTTTCATGACTTACTGCATTCATGCTGTTCTGAAATGGAGGACCATATTGCTCCTGGATATGGGAGCTGAGCTTGCATCCATTAGCTCTTCCAGGGGAGTGACAGCCAAGACTCCACAGGAACACAATGCTTCCTGTGTTTGGAGAACCCTTAGTAAGACATTAGAAGCAAGTAACTCAATTGTGAACTCTCTTCAACAGTGTACTAGCTCCAAATGCAACAAAGCAATTTGTTTTTTTAGTTTGAGATACTATTTCTCACTGTGTGCACTGTCTTGTAGTTTCATGACTGCTGAACATAGGAGAGCTGCTTTTTAGAATCATTAACTAAGTTTTTTAAGACACTGTCTTTAAAAAATAAGATCAATTTTGTTAATAATCAATATTAAATTTGCTTATGCCCTTCGGTTGGGACATAAGTGTAACGTGGTCCATAAACTGCTTCTAGAGCTTTGTGGACACTTTAATGCCTTAATGAATTGTTGTATATAATTACTTCTTTCACAGTATTCATTGTGTGTTAGTTTGAGTTGCAACATTTTCTTGCAATATACATTGTACTGAATGCAACAAACCTATATATGAAATAATTGTACTTTTCATAAGTATGATTTTCATTTTTTTAAGTGTAGGCATGCTGATATTTAAAGTGGTTGATTATTTTTTAACAAATTAGAACATATCACACCACAGGGGTATGCTGGAACCTGGAATAGCACACTGTACTGCATTAATTCACTCTGACAACTGTGGGTTTCATTAGGGGTCTGCACACGTTCTGTGCTTGTTCTACTTTTTAACTGGAGGTGTATTTTCTGCTGTTGTATTATGGAAATATTCCTTGATGTGGATTTACTTACAGTGGTGTAAAGGCCGGATTTTTTTATGTGGATTCTTTATCAACCAAGCGTGCTGGACATTTTTGAGACCAAAGCAGCTCACTATCATGAGGATTTTATCACCATTCAAGCTCTAGAACTGGTCTGGTAGCTGGACATTGCAGTGGTTTTGGGAATAGTTCTTTTTGTTTTGTTCATTTTGGTTTTTTGTTGGGTTTTTTTTCCTTTTCTTTGTTGTTGGTCTATCTGAGTTCTTAGTAGATTATTACAAGATAAGATGTACTCTTGCAGGAGTAAAGAAAATTTAACTTACAGACTGCTTTGCACAAGCTTTTCCTCAGCCTTCTCTTTTTCCTTTTTTTTTTAACTTGTATTTCTTAATTTCTTTTCCTGAAAAGGATAAGTAATGGAATTTTCATTTGAAAGATAAGAGCTTATACCAGTTAAATAGTGAAATATAATTTTCCATATTTATCTTATTATCTATTTATCTAAAAGTACTTACTTCTGTATCTGTGCAACCAAAGTTTATACTTTTTTGGAAAGGCATTTAAAATGCCATCTAGTTTGCATTCATTGATTAAGCTGTATTGTGTTTAATGTAACAAAATAGGGTATTACCAGCAATATGTTCAATAAATCCAATAATATTTACGAGGAACTTCTCAGCCCAGTTCTGGGTAGTCAGGAGAGCCTGGGCCTATGACTTCAGTAGTTTCCACTGGAGGAGAAATACTTCCAGGATATTATATTCCTGATTTAATACTTTGCAGAGTATTAAATATTATACCTGTATGTATACATGCAGGTTTTAAACAGGGACATTAAATGGCAAGATCAAACTGGAAAGGATGATGCACTCTCTGGCCCTGAACAAGAGCCAGAGTAGAACACCATGTGTGAAAAGATTTCTAGTCAGGACTGTGCACATACATTTTGCTTCTTCTGTTGTATAACTTTGATCTTTATTAACATGCCAAGAATGAGCCAGTGCCCTTACAGTAGGGCTAGATATTTTCCATAAACAGCCTATACTTCTCCTAAAAACATTGATTTATTTTTTTATTATTAATCTCCCGGTTAAATCTAGTCACCAATTCCCTGTGGTTAATTAATATAAGAAAAGTGTATTTTTGATCTAATGCTATATTAGCTTTTCACAATTAGTCAATTAAAATTCAGAATTTAATGTACTATATGGGTAGTTTTAATACAAAGGAGCAATATTTTCTGTAACTTTCTAGAAATGCTGGAACTCACATAAATAAAAACAGGTGTGTTCTTCAGAATACTTGCACTATCATGGGTTACATTTGCTACCTATTTTGGTCCTTTCCAGTAATATCCCATGTTCTGGGTCACAGGTAATGGCAATTTTCCTAATTTTGTTAATAACACTAAATATTAACCTATGTAGTCTCCAGACACTGAAATTTGCAGAAACGTATATGAAAGTTTTCAGTAACAGAATCCCTAGGAGACCTTTGTTAAGTGTATAGTCCAGCAGTTCATTAGAGTTCTAAATTTAAAACAAAATCGCATGGCATTAAAGTCAAGGATAAATATTTTAGTCTTTCAGAAAATTTTGTTAATGCAATAAAAATTTTGCATTTCCTGTATTAACTTTATAAGTGCAATATAAATTAGCTTGACTTTAGTAGCTGCAAAAATCATGTAATAACATGTTCCTCCTATGCTAATATTTAGAACCAGTTAAGTATTTTCATTGGAGTTTCGTATGGTAGATAATTCTTTTTTCCCCCTGTTTTTTGGTGGGTTTTTTGTTGTGGTTTTTTTTGTTTTGTTTTGTTTTTTTATCTCAGAGAGAATAAAACACTTTTTGCTTTTAAAACATTGAAGTCAGTTAAAACAGGCTTACTGATTTTTATCCAGAGTGTAAAGACTGTGATCAGTTTCTGGGTTGCTGCCATCAATATACATTTAGGTTATGCGGGATTTTGTCTTAATATGATCAGTCTTTATTTATGTAAAGTAGAATTCTGACACCATTGATCTGTATTATTAAAATGCATAGAGCAGCTATCATATCCTGAGCTTCTGCTGAAATATGCTTTTAATTGAAGCAGAATTGTAGCAATATATTACCAATGTGAATCTAGTTAAGAGTACAGCATTGACTGCAGTGCTTCATTGTTGTACAATGAGCTCTGTTTTGTGGGATTGAGTGTAAATGCTGTCATGTGCTATGAGAGGTGCTCAGTGCAGGAAGTGATCATATAAAGACTTTATTCTGGAAGATGTGCACTTCCAGTTGACGTGACACAGTCTTTGTCCATGAGAAAAAAGGCTGGAGACGTGTGATGTTGTGTTTGTATTTTAGATAGATATTTTAGACAGACATGTAATACACTGAAAAGGGGGAGTTCATGCCCATATCTAGCTTAATAGTGCCTCGGTATAGCAAATAATTCTGAATAAGTCCTTTAACTTTGCTTTCTAGAAAAAGAAAAAAAAAAGGGGAGGAGGAAAACAGATACACTTTTTCTTCTCTGGGATTTTTTCCATATTTTTTTTTAAAAAAAAGCTTCAGGTGGGTGAAAACACTGAAGAGAAGCAGGAGTTTTTATACCTTTCTCCATCTACAGTACAAAGGCCAGGCACTGTGGTTCCTTGTGGTACATTTCATGGTGCTTTTACTACAGAGTACCTCAGGAAAAAAAAAACAAAACCAAAGTTTGAGGAAATAGAATCCTTACATTTACCATTTTTGTGTGCCATAAAGTGCTAAGTGAATTCAGTTCAGTTCTTAGCCATGAATGTCGGTGTTCATGTATTTAGTGCACAACTAAATTATTTAACATTGATTTTGGGAGCATCAGTTGAGACCTTAAATACATATGCTAATATTTACATGATAGGAACCTTCGTTTCAGTGCTAATGAGTTTTTAGTCATCATGACTAGGTAAAGTGCATTGAAAAGCATATGGGAAGTGAACAATTCAAAGAGAGTATATAAAAGAACTTTGGAAAATTTTGAAATCATGTTCATGTCAACTGCTTTGCAAGAGACAAGAACAGACAGATCTCCAATACCATTGAAAGGTGGTACATTGGGAATGGACAGAAATGTGTGTGTTTTACACAGTACAGTACTGGAGCAGTGTTTCTCACTGTCACAGGGTATTATTGTTGTGAGTCAGATTTAAAAAGTCCTTCACCAGCTGTTTCCATTGTCTTGGGAAACTATGTTTTTCTTCTCCTGAAAATGTAGGTATTTACAGGAATATTAGTTAGGAAGGAAGAGTATGGAAAGCAATTGGCATATCTGTTAATAGGCAGTTATTAGAAGTTAGCAGACATTCTCTTTTGACCAAAAATTGTTTAATAGTCTTGGATAAATATTGCTGAAGCAGTCAGAAATATCTATGTGGCCTAAACCCTGAATCGGGTGGAGAGTACTAATAAGAAATGCTCCAGTGTTTCCATTGTTCCTGGTCAGTTATCATCACCTCTTCTTCCATGCAATAGGTTTAGTTGAAAGTTTTATAAGTAGATAAGGTTTCATTTCATATATTGTTGTTTATTTGCAAAAAATATCCTTCCATTCCCAAGTAAGTCAGGGATTTCAATTTTTTAGGGACATATTGGTTCATAAATACTGATACATGAGCAAACAGAAATAAAAGTCAGTTTTATAACATGTTTTTCAGGCACTTAAAAGAAATTGTGGATGCCAAAGTAGGAAACTACTTCCCCAGAGTAAATAAAATTTAGCAATGTAAGTCCAGTTGCTTTAACAAAGCATACATTCCAATACTGCAAGCAGTCTAAAATTATCATCATCAGTGAGTACATTAATGAAACCTTGTTTTTCTTGTAATTTCAAACTGCAAAAACAAGTCTTTGGGGCATAATAATATGATAGCATACAGTATCTGTTTTAATAAATGATTTTCAGATAGGAAATACCGTCGGATGTTTATATTTTGAAATCTTCATTGTTAAGTTTTTCTTTATTTGGTGAATGTTATTGCCCATGGTGGCCATAGTCACAGGCAGAACAGGCCTGTCTTGGTGATTTAAAAAACAACCAAAAAAAAACCACCAGGAAAAAAAATATTTCCTCTCATGTTCTACTCAGTGACTCAATGTTTTCTGGCATAGGGTTATTCTGTTGACTGATTGCCACTGGATTTTATTTATGCTTTTTAATTAACAATTAGAGTTTAAATATCTCATATAAATCTATGGTCTTGGGGGGGGGGGTTGGTTGTTGAACTTTATTGTGTTGTTTTAGTATGCAGAAATATCACAGTATTAGATTTCACTAGATCCCTGCTTTGTAGTGGTTCTCTTTACCTTTTAGAAGACCAAAAATGAGTGGTTCATTTTGGGTTGGTCTTTGTTCCAGTTTATGTAATTTCACTACAGAAACTCTTCTTTAAGAATAAGAATCTGCAAGCCTTAATTTTTTTAAAAAGTGTATTGCAGCTAAGGACTGTTCAACTAATATAGTTTTATGGGTTATAATGAGGGAGCTTCAAATCATATTCACCTTTAATTTCTATAATATTATTGCAACAATGAATAAAGGGCTTAATTACCTTTCCAGTATGTCAGGGTCTTTTCTTTTTCAAAATGTGCTATAGGAAATAAGCACAAAGTATTTAAATTGATCTCTTTTTATACTCATCTGCTCACATAATTGATTCCCCAGCATTGAAACCTATTCTTTTTGTCTGTATACTGAAGATTTCTTTGCAAAGGTCCAGCCCCAGCAGGTTGATTACACACTTGTTACCTGTAATTCAATACAGCAGCGCCCTGTTTACAAAGTCCAGATTTCCTGGGCTGTCAGTTAGGGCAATCAGCACAAAGACCAAGTGCTTTTGGAACTAAATAAACAATGAGAAAAACATTCAGGGCTGCCAGTAACCTTCACAGGTAATTTAACAGCCTTTGACTACAAGGCATCAGTTGCTGTAGATGTCTGGCGAATATGAAATCTGACATTCTCCCTTGCCATGTTCTGCCAATAGGTCTGTGTGTAATCTCTCACCGAGGTTCGCCGCCGCTCCGCTGCGCTCAGCCAAACTGCCTTTATTATGACGGACGCCCACACCTGCGTTCTGTCACCTACGTGCCGCGCGCTCTTCTGAAAGGATATAGACAATTGTTTACGTTTTCAGGGTTAAGCAAATGTGAAGTCCTTCCCTTGTCCCCTCTGCCATTCCTCTTCTGGCCAGCATCGTGGCCAGTACAATCTTTCTGATCTCTTCTTAGAAATGTTTAAATATGAAGAAAGAAACTGCTTGATCAATTCTGCATAAATTGGACTCTGTTTTTATTGCAAACAAGGAACAGAGTTATCTGTATTTTCTAGATGACCTTTAAGTACAGACAGATTACTTTATTGTCTAAAGCTTTGGTTTTATGTATTTTTAATTTAACTTGTTTTATTTCTGATGTGTTTGGTGCCTTTCCTGTCGATTCAGATAATGATTAGAACAGCTATTTTAAAGACCTTTGACATATTAAAGCGGACAAAAAATATCCATGAGGAGAAGAAAACAGAGATTCATCTGAGTCTGTGTAAAAAAATTTCATATCTTTTACTTCAGCAGTCAAATCTCTTGGCAAGCAGATAAAATTGTTATCTACATAAGTTTAAAAGTGCATCTGTTAAAAAAAAAAACAAACCCACAAAAAGCAAGCATAATACTTGTAAGTTAGATGTTTATTGTCCATATAAACTACCCAAACTATCTGACAAATAAGCGTTTTCTTGCGTGCCTGCAACACACTTGGCTCTTAGAATCATGTCTTCTTTTATAATTATTCCTGATATATAAATCTATAGAGTAGACATCTTGCAAGCTGTTATAAAGAATCTATTTTTTTTCATAACTGTTGTACAAATATAAGAACTGAAATTATTTGAAAAAATTGTGCAAACCTTTGTGCAAAAGGTTTGCAATTGTGCAAAAATATTTGATTATGCTTTAACTAGAAACTGTTTTATTTTTACGCTTTCACTGCTGAATTTCTGAGCACCTTGTTGTGGTCAGTGTAATAGGAGATAGCTGAAGGTGTTGTGCAACAGACACTCCCCGATGCTTGAATCACTATCCACACTCCAGTTCTGTCTCGGACAACGTGCTTGTGAAGCATAGATGTGCATCCATGACTGAACACCAAATGTATTTATTTGGTGTTAGTTTAGTTCTGATTATTTGCTGTGTCTGACTTTGCAATGAACATACAGATTTAAATTATATATAGACATGAATTGGATTGTTATGTGGTGGTATTTTATTTTTTTCTTTTTAATTATGTTGTTCTTTGCAAAAACAGAGACAGGAACACTGGCAGACCAGAAGCAGTTTACTAAAAGCATGAGTAATTTTAGTGAGAAATTCCAGATTCATTTGTGGATCCCTAAATATTTGTTGGTCTTTCTGTCATCCTAGGGGAGCAGGGAAGTGGGTAACACCACCACAGTTTTCACTGTGCATTAATGGGGTCAGTAACAGCACTGTGAAGGCAGTGATCTTACTAAGAACAAAGTATTGTAAAAATTTAACTCATTTACAATGTCTGGGCACATCAACAATTAAGGATTCTAGTGTAGAAAGTGCTAATGTGATTGTAAGTTAAACAGGCAATTGGGCATAGCATGGTTACCTGGGGGAAGCAGCCATGTCCTGCGTGGGCTACTCGTGGAAACTTATGGAGCGAACATTGACAACTCAGTATTTATGATATGTGTCACATTAGTGGAGCCATTATATGGTCAGGATGGGTTGCATTTAACGGTTTCAGCAACGACAAAATAGGGAAATGCCACAGGAAAGTGCTTCTGAGGTGGTATCTACTTACTTGTAGCTCATGTAGACATTGAGAGCTCACTGCAGCCTGATGATAATATATCTTTACCAGGTTTTAGGCTCATCTCAGATAATCAGTGTAATACTTTCAATAGAGATCACCTGTAATTTTTCTTTAATTATTCAGTTTCTGTTACAAAATAATCTATACTTGACAAGAACTAAGATAATTTTAAGGCCCAGTCACATATTTGATCTGCAAGGGTGTCTATGTTTATGTTATGCCCTGAAATCAGCCTTACTTAAATGAGAAATAAGATCCCTGTGTGCACAGGCATTTTACTTGCAGGCCATGTGCTACCTTCTGTGTTTCTAACACAGCTGAGCTAAGCTGAAGTATCCAAATGCACGTGTAGCCAAGAGGATTTTTTTCACATGGTTTGTCACAGACTCTTCAGACGTTTCTCAGAAATACCCCTAAAATATTTGCTGCACAGTTGCTTTTTTTTGCAAGATTAGAGAACAAGCCCTAAGGAAAATTGCAGAAAAGTATTGGGAGATTGGTGGCTTTTGAATTGCAGTAGCACACTGCCCAGTGATTCTGTTAGCAACTGATAAATTCTTCTGCTTTAAGTTCCAGCCCCTCTTGCCTTTCTGTATTGAGTGATGGGTTTTTCTGTGTGTGGATGGGCACTAGATTTAGAGACAGCGGCCAGACTGTTTCTTTGAGATGAGAACATGTTTATTGGTGGGTTTGATGGCACAAGCAGTAACATAAGCACACAGGTCAAAATCAAGTGGAAGGCTAATGTTAACACTCAACTTCATTTTATACAAGACTATGAACAAAATTAAAATGTGATTGTGAAGAAATTGTGTCTAAGAGGATTTGAGTAGGCAGATGTGTGCAACAAACTTTGCATATGCTTCTGCTTCAGGACCTCTCTTCCACTCAATGTCTGCATTGATGAAATTCTAGCATAGGTAGGTCTCTTCACAGTTATTTTTCAGCTCCCAAACTGTATTCCACAGATTTGAAATACATTCATTCTACTACTTTGATCTTACTAGTAATTAATCCCTTTAAAAAATTTTATTTTACTGGATTTTATTTCTGTCGTATTCTGCCACAGAATTCTCCCGGTGGGCAACCCTTCATAAATTTCAGCAGCAACTATGTCCAATTTAAAAAAACAAATATGCCCATTTAATAAATAAAATAAAAATAAAAATAATAAAAAAAAAAGTTGCTGTTTGGTTTAAAAAAATACAGTATAGGACCTGGATTTTGCATTAGGTATTGCAGCTACTCCTGTATTTATCTATCTTTTGACTGAATGGAAAGCACTAGCTATCTTGTCTCAATAATGTACATTAAGCACACCAAGATAAGTTAATATTTACATATTGTTGCTTTCAAAACTAAATCTTCTGTGGAAGACTGTGGTTTGTCTTTAGGTTTGCTTCCAGTTTTTATTGTAGACAACTTCTCCAGTACATCTCATTTGAGTGATCATGCACAGTAATCTAGCAGTCAAGAGTGATCAGGAAAGGAGAGAAAATGCTGCTGAATCTTCAACTCTGCTGCTGGTTTCCCATTCCCCAAACAGAGGGAAAGCCTCTGAAGGCAAATCCCATATGTTTTCCATCTGCATATAAAGTAAGTCAGGATAAAACTGTTAGATTTTTCCTGAAAAAAAAATGGTTAGCTGTTGTTAGCTGGAGAATGATCTAGTTTTTGTCTTCTATTTTAATGAATTGCTTCATACCTCTTTACTTCAGGGCAGATTTAATACTACTGTTGATATTCTGATATCTCTGGAGTGTAATGTATTTATGTTACAGTATAATTGTGTTTTACACTTCTTTGTTTAACTTCTGATTTTCAAATTCATCTACCCATATCAGAGGGGAAAAGAGACTGAAGATATTTTAACTGTGTTCTAATCATTCCTGACTCTTAATTCTTTAAACAACATTTTAAGCATGGGGTTTTGTCTCTCAACGATATATCAGTTGAATAGGATCAGGCCCCAGTTCAAAACAGAATTCTCGCAAATCAAATTGATGTATTTTTCAAATCCAGAAGAGTATTAGGACTGTCAAAGGAGTTTTTCCTTGAACCTCATTTTCTGTCAGCAGGTGTTTGTTCACTTGTTTGTTTGGTTTTAACTCAATTTGTGATCATGGATGCTTAAGCAGGTTAACTTAGGTTAGTAACAAACACCAAAAAGATATTTCTATGCCAAATGTAACAGGGTTTTCATAATGGAAACACACATTAATTAAAAAATTCCTGCTCTAAAGTGAAGTTGTTAATAAGCATGAAACATGAAACAAATTGACTAACAGAGTAGAAATGCTGCACAACTTCAGAGATGCTTTAACACATGCTAAGGTACTTTTACCTGTAGTGTCCTTTACTGGGGTTGTACTGAAAGTCACTATATTCACCTGAATTGAATATGACACTTTTAACAGTCAAGCAAGAAAAGCTTAAAGAGAAGATCTGGGAGAAGGCAGCCTTCACCCAAAGTAGACTGTTGTGTAAATTAATTCTGGGGGATCAAGAAGCAATATTTTATAAGATGTACTTGTAGGCTTCCTGTGCCATCCATAGGGTCTCTCACACACACAGTCTTCTATTTTTTTAATATTTTTTCCTTTTCCTTCTACATATTCTCTGTAAATTCCTTTCTTAATTATATTACTGACATTAAGAATTCTTGGGGGGTAAAAATATATTCATATAAGACCCATTGAATCTGACAGATTTTATGATGAAGGAGTTCAGTTGGAATTTTATCAGAGCATCACAGAAGAATTATCACTACAGCTAGCCTTACTTTTATTCTGGAAACTTTAGGGTCATTTTTATGAGAAAAAAGGAAGTTGTGTGCTTTGGGGTTTTGCAGAATTTCACAAAAGAGAAAATCTCTTGGAACTCTCAACTCTTCTGAGTTTATATTTTCTTGAACACTAGGCTGCTGCTTGCCCAGAGCATTCAGTTGTAGAGCCAGTGCTCTGCAGGTTGACTATGTTCCAGTCTCACCATCTCTCACATTTAACGGTAAAATGTATGGTAATTAATATTTACATTGAGCCCCACCATCAGAATTCTGGTGATTGTATGAGAATCTTCTGTAGATTTTTCCTCCTTTTTTTGTAGTTTTGTTTTGGTTTCCTTTGTTTGGGGTTTTTTTGCTTTTTTTTAAATGAAAACATTCAGTCTTCATTATAATGGAAATATACTTGATGTGACCTTGGGACTTACTAGCATGGGCACAAACTTCTGTAGCTTCTTGTCACAGTTTCTCAGTGGTTACTGAGTGATGACTGAGTAGTGAGGTTTGTGTACCTTGCACACTAAGTGTGGCACCAAGCCCGAAGGAATAAGCATTGCTCTTTTTTGTGTGGGAAGGGCTTTGGTCCTTTGCTTTTTCCCTTTCTGATATGGTCCTGGGTGGAAAGAGTCATGTTGGTTCGAGCTTGACTTTATGATGGCTGGAGGCAGTACCAAAGTCTGTGGCAGTAGAAGGAAAGAGGAAGAGAGATTAGTCCTGGGGCCAAGAAAGAGCAGCAATGCAAGGGAAGGGTTGAAGAAGTGGTCATGTGTGATCTACAGAGCATTGCCTCGTTCCTAATCTGAGGGGTTGATTTTTTCTTGCTGTGTAGGAGGAAGGAGAGAGAATGTATTTCTTCAGAGCTTGTTTTGTTGACTCTTTGCTATCCTTTATACATATAATCTTAGAATGGGTTTTGTGGGAAGGGATGTTGAAGATCACATACTTCCACCCCTCCTAGCTATGGACAGTGACAGACCAGGTTGCTCAAAGCCCCATCCAGCCTGGTCTTGAACACTTGTGGTGATGGGGCATCTACAGCTTCTCTGGGCAACCTGTTCCAGTGCTTCATGACTCACTGAATAAAGAATTTCTTCCAAGTAACTAACCTAAATATCTCCTCTTTTTTAGTTTAAACTGTGCTCTGCTGTCCTGACCCTACCTGCCCTTGTCCCAGCTGTTGAGTAGCCTCAATTGTTGGTGCAAGTGATGCCTTCTAGGAGTGGGAAAAAATTAATGAATCTGTTGATGTCCTTTCCCCAGTATTCTTCAGCACTTCATACCCATCTGCATGCTGAAGGCAAAGGAATCCCTTCTAAGCTGACATAAAGAAAGCCAGAAATCTATATTAATTCTCTGAATCTCCATCCACTCCATGTCTGTGAAAGCACTGGTATAAGATGAAAGCATAACATTGGTTTATTTTAAAATGTGTTCCTGAAAAGTGTAGCATTTCTGCTTCAAGTTGGTCTAACTGTTATTTGGATGCTAGCATGTATCCTGACCTTAATTTTTCTTCAAGAATAAATCTTTCTGTTTTATATTCCCTCTCTAAAGCAGGTTGCACTATGTTTAGTACTTTCTTCCTTTAAAAACAAACATAGTCTGTCAATGGTGTTATATAAACAGATAGCTGTAAAATATATTGTCCTTATATATCATCATAATGCAAATCCAAGCTGTATTTATTTACTACAACCAGGAACTGCACTGATTGTGTCACTATGAAAATAAATGTTTCTTTAAAAATATACAGGTCAAATTAACATAGAAGGTAAGAAATTAGTGTGTGTGTGTGGGGGGGGTGGTTCCCTGAACATTTTATCAAAGGAGTTTGTAAAGGGAAAAATGTCAGAAGTCATGATGAGTAACAAAAAATAAGGTTTGAGATTGGTTTTTGAGCGGAAGATGTATTTAACTAATTTTTTAGGTTTGAATTTATTTTAACATGGAATTTAGTTAAATGCTCAGTGTGTGTTCCTGGCTCTAGAACGTGAGCTTTATAAAAATTCTCTGAAAGCAAAGCATTGAAGTTATGTTTTTTTAAAGATTTTTTTTTAATGTAGGTTTAGTATCACTGTCACAGCATCTGAAGCTTCTTTGGAAGAAATTACATAGGTAACACTTTTATAAAGGGTTTGCTTCGTAGAGACTTTTGTGATTGATTTGTACATACTACAGCAAAAATTGCAGCAATAAAACAGATCTTACCCAAATGACAAGTTGAAACAAATAATTTTATTTATTTATTTATTTAAATGAATTTAGAACTCATGAAAAGAGCCAGATTGACAGCCACAGAGACTTAATTCCTCTGTTCCACAGACCAAGTACAGAAGAAAGTAGTGCAGGATCCTCGTATGGCCCTTGTAATGTCTTAACCTTGATCTGTAGCTGCTACTTTTAGACATGAGTAGTTCAGTCTACATCCCCATTCTCTCCTTAAACTAAAACTGCCAACAAGAGTGGCAAATGTGATAGAGGAAACTGGTCCCACAGAACTGTGCACTGGTATTACAGGGACAAATCGCACTCTTGAGTAACCACTTATGTGGCCAAGGTTCAAATTAGAAGGATGTGCTTGTGAAGGTGTCTGCATTCCTATGCCAAAGTCACAAAGTGGGATTGTCATCTGGATATGATATTCCTCTTTGCTTCCTGATTAAATCTAGCTGGTGTTAAGGGATTTTGCATTCTGTCCACATATATCTGCATTTGAGTTGCAATTTGAGCAGCTGTTCAGAGGTTCAATCATTTATTTTTATTTTTTTTAACTCAAAGAAATCAAAATAACTGTCCCTCAAGACCATGTTTGAAGACTCTTCCCACAAAGAGAATCTTGATCTTTGCCTCTTCTTCCCCATAACTTTCTCTATCAGTGAGTCTTATCAGAAGTAAGTTATACCACCCTTGGTGGAAGATATTAAACAAATTGTATAGACTTGTGTGCATCAGACTTTGGCAGTAGCACATCTGCTTTTTCTTGAAGCTTTCCTTGTCCCTCTGCCATAGCAGCTATGGAAATCAGTCAGAGGCAACTGTTAGTGCTTTTAAACTGTGATTCCAACTGGTGTGCATTTAAATTAGTTAACTTTATTTCTTTGCAAAGGTCAAGTAAAGTTACTGTTCTGTTACTGCAATACCCCCATATTGAGTAGGGACTATAAATCATAACAAGAGTAGTGCTGTAATATTATTTCATTGCTAAATTTAATTAAGATCACTGAACGAACCAGGTTGGAAAACACCTTTGAGATTCTAAACTCTAATCTATGACCAAACACCACCATGTCAACCAGACCATGGCATCAAGTGCCACATTCAGTCTTTTCTTAAACGCCTCCAGGGACGATGATTCCACCACCTCCTTGGTCAGCCCATTCCAATGTCTAACCACCCTTTCTGTGAAGAAATTCTTCCTTATGTATAAACCTCCCCTGGTGCAGTTTAAAACTCTGTCCTGTCATGCTTTCACTGGTTGCCTGGGAGAAGAGGCTGACCGCACCTGGCCACAACTTCCTTCAGATAGTTGTAGAAAGTGATAAGGTCACCCCTGAGCCTTCTCTTCTCAGGCTACACAACCCCAGCTCCTTCAGTTGCTCCTCATTGGTCTTGTGTTTCAGACTCTTCATCAGCCTTGTTACCCTTCTCTAGACACACTCCATCATCTCAATGTCCTTCATAAATTGAAGGGCCTAAAACTGTACACAATACTCAAGGTGTGACCTCACCAGTGCAGAGTACAGGGGCCAAACACTGCCCTGCTCCTCCTGGCCACACTATTCCTGATCCAGGCCAGGAAGCCATTGGTCTCCTTGGCCACCTGGGCACACACTGGCTCATGTTCAGCCACTGTCAAGCTGCTCCCCCAGGTCCCTTCCTGCCTGGCCACTGTCCAGCCACTCTGTCCCCATCCAATAGTGCCGCAGGGCGTTGTTATGGCCAAGGTGCACAGATGTTCTTAAGATGTTCTTAAAGGTCAGTAATGCAGAGATGTGCTTTTTTGTCACAAGGGTCTCTTCCAAGTCAGAACATCAATCTTAGATGAGAAATAACATATGAAATATTTTTTATAGTTTTCAGGTTTTATCCTGCTGTACTGTTAGACATAGTTCAATTATGCTGTCCCCTTAAAAGGAAGTAATTGCTGGAGGTGCTAGTTGTTTAAAATGTGAACTTTAAACTGAGAATAGGAAAACTGTTCTTTTGGGAGTTTTTTAATTGCTTTTGGGCAAAACAGCTTAAGAATAGAATTGTTAATAAATTGGAATGGCAAAAATGCTCACTGGTTGAGAGAAATTTCATTTGAGTTCACTTTAGCATAGGATGCTTTTCTTTGTTGTTGCTGTGGTCAAGTTAGTGGCTGCTGATGCAACTTGACCTGTAAAACTGGTGTAACAGTACTATGCAGAAAAATATAAGTACATTTTTGTTATCAAAAGTAAGAAGTCTTATTGTAATACTAGTTGTATATTCTTTTGTTGTATTGTTGAGATGACACAGCTCTTACAGATATGTTTGATACTTGCCTAATACCTTCATGTTTTAGGTGAGATCTCAGCTCAATATTGAGGAGTAACATATTTTTCGTAGCACATATATATGAATTAACAAGCAGCTTTTTGCTGGAGTTTAACTTTTAATTGTAGAGCTTTTTTTGTGGTAAATTACCTGTGCTTTATGAATTGTACACTGCTGTAACTTTCCTTAAGAGGGTAATATATATCATTAAGTGAGTGAAATAAGATAAGTTGGCATTAAACTCAGATCAGAGCTTTCCAACAGTGGCAGCAAAGCTTCAGAAGATGTGTAATTTTAAAATTCTTAGCTTCTAAAAGCACTATTGTGAACACTTTGTACAAAGAAAAAAAGTTAATTCTTCCAAGTAAGTAAAAAATCTAATAATTTTTGTAAATGATCGTGTGGTGATTATTAAACTAATATGTAATTAGCATTTTCTAATGACAATCATAATCTTGACAAATGCTTTCATTCATTTTTTTCTGATCATTAAATATTTTAAAAGGACTGATTTTTGTTAACTGAGGCCCTTGGCTGTTCATCAGTGGTGCAGTTCAACCTATTACTCCTGTGGCCAGTAATCAGAGAGTTGACTATTAAGTGAAGGAAATTGTATAATTTTCTTTTTGAACATCACCTTTATTTTTTGTCTAAAACAACAAGTAGATAGAACTGTAAGAATATCTAACTGATACATATTCATCCATTTTTTTAAAAAATGGTTAATTACACCAATTTTTAATGTTTTATATAATCAAAATTCAACCAATACTTTGACAATATTACAATCTTTGAGGTTTTTCAAGTTCAAGTTTTTGTGTATTTTTTCTTTTTTTAAAGTTGAACCAGAAGTAGATTTTAATTTTCTCAGTATCTGTATTTGTTATTACTTTTAAAAGCTTTGATTTTCTTTGAGGGGATATTGTAGGTTTTTTCTGTATTAAAATGTGTAATTTCTTTTCTTCAGAAGCAGCATACTTGCTAGTATGAATTCCTGTGGATAGCCATTACCTATATTATCCAAGAGTTTGATTCTACAAATTTACTGTGATAGTTAATTTATATCACAGATACTGGACATGGCTTAGCTAAATGTTCTCCTATGTGAAGGAAATGCATCCTATAATCAGTGCTGATGTTCATATCCTCTTGTTTCCCTTTGAAATTCCCTGTATTTTTGACCTATACCATCACAGAGATACTCCTCTCATTCTTAGCTCTCTGCAGAACTCTGCAGTCTCTCAGGTCTCTGTCCTCACTGCTGAAACACACCCAGAATTCCTGGCCCCTCTGCAACTTAACTCCTTTTTCAGGCTTGTTTGTCCAGCAGAGTCTTGTTTTCAATTCTTTTCCCTGCAGTTGGAATGGAGTTATTTTATATTTACAGAATGTGAAAGATAAAACAAGCTTGCAAAAAGTATAGCAGTGCAGTACATAGTACCAAAATATTTCTGTTTGTTTACTTTAGATGTTTGAGTTTATGCAGAGACAAACTGACTTCAAAAATATAGGACAGATGATCAGAAATGTGGATAAGGACAGCATGTTCCTCTGCTTTATTTAGCACTGAGCATATTAATGGGTGCTCAATAAATGGTAATGGTTTTGGAGACATGATGATTGATGTTTCCTGGATCAAAACATAGAGGTTTTGTTTAAGAACAGCCCAGCTGGCAGAGTGATCCTCTTTTGAAACTGTTTGTGATCAAAATATGTCAGAGCTGTATCTATAAAATACAGTAGGCAAGACTTTTTGTCAGTGGATTGGTTAATTTATTTTAACAGTAAACTATCAACTCTATCTTTGATTATTCATCCCTCCTGTCACACCATATTCCTATCAGCAAGTTAGAGTGTTGCTCTTTTTCTGCTTTCCAGATTTTGTTTCTTACATTGTGAACATACTGCTCTCAAAAAAGTGCTATATATTTTTGGAGTAAGAACACACACAAGATACTGAAAAGAGAGAAGTACATATTTATTTGTGTACAAAATTGCACCACACACATACTTTGGACAGCCAGTACTGAGGAACAGAAAACTATCACCTGTCTTTTAAGACATTGGTGTAACTCATGTGGTGCCATCCACCCTGGTCAGAGCACTCCTCAGTGTGACTGGTATATCCAGAAACTCCAAGATCAGAAAATGAGCACATCTCTTACTTTGTCACCTCAGTTGGTTGTTCCTCTTAAAGAAGCAGTGCTTTTTGGCTTTAAGAGGAGATGGCTTCTAGATTAACGGCTTATAAAATACTTAGCACAGGCACTGAGCAAAGCCAATTAAAACCATTCCTGGTATTTCCATGGTTGAAGTAGTAAGTGGGAATTCAGAAAGAAAGCAGGCAAATTCAACTTTTCTCTCACCCTTTTTCTGGAGGCCACCTCTTTCTCTTCCGCTTCTCTCTCCACCCCGCTCTTTTGTCATCCTTAAGTTGGAAAATAAATCAGTTAAAGTATCCTTTCTGACCTTTCAGTTTGTCATGTATGTTTTTCTTTGGGTTTTTAATGCTCTTTGGATACTCTCAAGAGGAAAGTAAAAATTTTTGAAAGCAAAATTCACAATGTTGATTACAGTTTTAAAAAAATGGGAATTCTCTTCAAATGTTGGGAGCATATTTGCCAGATAAAGTACACAAAATGTTTTTACTTATTTCATTTGGAAACTTTGTATTTCTAAATTTGTATTAAAATGATTATTTTAAGTAAAGCATGAACAAATCCATTGTTAAGGAGTCTTTAAAAATCTGAATCTCTCCATGGGATAGATATGTAAATATCCAGAGCACACAATTCTTATTGTATTGATGTGTGGCAACAAGAACCTCATGAACTAGGTTTATTGATAAAATAGACTGCAACAGCTCCGAAGAGTGGCTCTTTGTGTCTGAATGCATTTAGGCAGCTTTAATTCCTGAATTAATTATACAATATACTATAAAGCTACAAAGAAAAAGCCATTAAAGTCATCTGTGTCAAAGGAAATTTGTACATTGAGGAGTAGATTGTGGCATATAGCCACAGCTGCAAGTCTGGGTTGTATGGGGAGATTGTCTGCCCAAAATGGAGTTGTCCTACAACCTTCTGGTTACAGTGAAGACAAGAAGAGTGTTGGTATTTCCAGGTTACATGTTGCTGCACAGCTGGTCCAAGTAGTAATTTCTGATCTCTGTTACTTGTATTTAATGTTACTGAATTTCTCTCTTTCCTCAAAAATGAAAACAACTGTACTTAAGTATTTGAGTCTAGAAACCTGGGACATTAAAGCCTTAAATATCTGAGCTAACACAATTTATGAAAAGATTGATAGCACTGTGGTGTTGCAGATACATTTAAGAAGAGTGACTCTTCCCAGCTGGGACAACCGTTGCCCCTTTTTCTGCCCATTTCTAACAGCAGCTGTAAAGGTAGAGCCAGGGCTGTGCTTACTCCCTGCTTACTCCCATCTGCTTTTTGCTTTTTTAGTAGATCAACTGAGGCACTGATCTTTTAATGACTACTCACTGAGGAAAAACTTGTTTATCCTCTTGAAATGCCTGTGCACCTCATAAAGAAATTTGGTTTCTAATGGTAGCTATATTGCTGAAATTCCATCACGTGCTGCTTTTTATGAGATGTGGGCATCTTAAAAAAAAAAAAAAAAAAAGTGTAGTTTCTCACAGAGATGTGATCTTTGAGGGCAGAGTTTCATGCCAACAACATACAAAACAAGTATCTGAAGCTAAGGCCTGAATACATTTACTGCAAAGAAATCGTGAAAAAATCCTCTCCCCAGTGGCAATAAAGCACCTTTTGATCTGTATTTCTGAAGCTGTGCTGTTCATTGTTGCTTTCTTTTGTTCTGCTTCTGCCTCCTTTTTTCCCAACAAGCCTGTTTGCTTTAGCCTGCCTGTTTGGTGGTTTGCAGGGCATTTCTGTAAAGGGGGATTTCATAGCAGTTTAGGTTTATGTGCCTTGTAAAAATTCCTTGCAAATATTGTTCCGTCATTACTTACCAGGAGTACAGCACTTTTGCTGCATGGTGCTCTTGACTGAAGGCATAAGTGGTGTATGGGCCCCTGGATAGTTCCTTTGTGCTGAAACAAATTTGACTTAAGATTTTTACTTAAAACAAGGATAATCATGTTTGCGTGTGGCACAGTTTCTTTGGCAGCCTCAGCACCTCAGCCATTTTTATGCTCCCTCTTTTTTATTGTTATTATAGCAGTTGTCCAAACATACAATCACGTGGTACAATCTGTCTGGAAATTCTAATTCTGATGAGAGCAGAGGTGGGAAGAAGGAGGTGGCAAATTGAAGGTTTCAGTATTTTAAATTCAGCTTTTCCTTCAGTCTTCTAAGTGTTCCAGAATCCTCCACTGCAATCACGTTGCTGGGACGTATAAGTGGTCTCAGAGATACAAAACTTGAAACCAGTATTAAGTCAATTTGATATTTGTGTGTTATGGGTTTCATTTTAAATCACTCCAAAGTTGAGCATGCCATTTAACCAACAATGTGTTCAAAGTAGCTTGTAGACCTTTAACTGCAGTAGCACTAGCAGATCTCACTTAAATATTGTAAAATATTATTATTTGACTGGTGCTCCTTTAAAGTAGGCTATTTAATGTATGTACTGTAATGTATACCAAATACAGCTTTTGCGGAGTTTCAGCCTTGTGGCCAGGGACACAGAATGGAAAACACTGACTGTTAAATAACATACAAATTAACTATCCAGAAGTTTAACTTAAGGAGCAGATTAATAAAGCTGTCAAAACTGCCTATCCTCCTAAATATTATAAATATTATAATCTTACCATGTTACTGTAACTCAGTAAAGACTTGGTGATATCAGCATAAATGATTTTATCTAGTATTTTTCTTTTCAAGATAAATCCAAAGGTGTTAAGATCACATTGGTTTTATGGTCATATTTGATATATGATAATATCATCTATGTCTGCAGAATTTATGATATTAATATGAGGAGAATGGTGGGATTATTATTATGGGTCACACAGAATTACAGATCCCAATAATAGTACACCTAAAAAAAGAAAAACTGTCAGCTGTAGTGTAGTGTCAGCACCCATCTTTTCAAGCTGTTGTAGCTCACATTACAAAGAAGGCCATTTTAGCTAGGAGCATAACAATCTCATTGTATTAATCATTTTCTGTGTTTAAGCAATATGAGGATGTCTGCTTTCAGTGACAGAAGTAAAATCCTTGAAGGGAACAGTCTGTGAAATAAACTCTGAAGGGACAGTGAGACTGCCTCTCCTTACTCCCCATGGCCTAATTAAACAGTGGAAAAGCCACCATAAAAGAAACTGAATTTAAAAAGACAGATTAGTAACAAGAATCTGGGTGTGGCAGCAACTGATGTCCGTTTGGTGCTCCATTTGCAAGTATCGTGAAGAGGGGTTGTGCTAAGAAGCAAAGTAGGGAGTTGCCAATAATGGATTTTAAAAAAATATTTTCACTTTTGGCAATGACAGGGTTCTCTAGTCTGGTCTAGTATTTTCCTTTTGCAACCCGCTGTAGCAACATTAAGAGAAAGAAAGCCATACATTCCCAAGTGTGCTATTCTAGTAACATTTCATTAATAGAAAGTATAATGAATGAACAAGTTCTAATCAAGATTTTTAAAGATGCTTATGCCTATACACATTTTCCCATACATAAATATTATACCTGGGCCTTTGCTGGATGATGTTTTGTTTTTTTCCTTAAATTGCTGGGGTTTGTACTGAGGTGGTCTGTATTGCCAGAAATAATTCAGGTTTTGCTTATCCTTTTGAAAATGAGAGTGGTTCAACTGCTGTGTTCTGTTGAACTCATAAATTGTTGACTTTACTTGGGTAATAATACATGTTTTTTTCCTGGCTATGACTGATACAGCACAATATAATATAATTCACCAGAAGAGTGTGAACTATCCAAGAACTACAATTACTATGAAGGTAGGAAATGACTGTAGGAGAATTGCTAAGACTGGCCTGTCTGGCGCAGTGTAATGCTTTCCATCTTCACACCTTTGCTGTTTGGTATAATTTGTGTTTGTGCATGGTTTATGTTTACACTAAGCTGTTGTTAATGTTGACACTGGTGAAGCAGCCTCAGTAGGAAGCAGTGCCCAAGGTGCTCCTCTCTTTCAGTTAGAGTTCTTCCTTTTCCATTAGGAAGCCTTCCCTTGCAGGGCAAAACAGCTCACTCATATGGTAAGCTTTTCCTCTGCTCTTGTTTAATCTCAAAAGTTGTGGGATCTGTTTTTCACCTAAGAGCATTTTGTATCTAATAGAGTGTATTCATACATCCAGGTACGAGCAGTGTGCCTTAGTTTACTCTCTAAGCTGAGAGGAATACTACAGAGCTTTTTTTTTTCCTCTCCAGAGCAATAACACGTACTAATATTATACCCAGGTTAACTTCAATGCCCCTCTTGGCACTTAGAAGCACCTGTTTGAGAGTGCACTATGAGGATGAGCCATAGCTGAATGAGGCACCTCAAAACTTACAAGTCATTAGTCATTAAGGAAAATTTCTAAACAAAATTAACAAGGAAGCACACCAAAAAAATTCTCAAGCTCCAGAAGATAACTCAGTCACAAAGCTCAGATGCCGAGTTCTCAAGTTGAGAGTCAGCTGTCAGCCCCCAGAACCTCCAGTCTCCTCTCTCAGTCATTGGAACACTTCTCCAACACGCCCCAAGTTGGCCAGTGGAAATATCCATGGGTGCAGTCTGATGAACAACTTTTTCTGCTCAGTTTCTGCATTGTTGCTTCAAGAAAAGTGGTAAAAGTGTTTCCAAGTAGTTGCTGTAACTACAAGTGCTCCCTTTCCCAGAACAAAGACCCCAGTGGCAATGGCCATTGAGCCAACGCTCATGAGGAGGGACAGTGCATGAGAGATTTCTTTGTTCCCTCATTCTGCCCCAGTATTGGAAGGCAGTGTTCTGTATTGCTTTACACTCTCCAGTCTGTATCAAGCATGGACAGTGCTTCACTCTATGTTATGCAAATATCAGATCACAAGCAATAGAGAAAATTGAGTAAAAGTTCACCCTGATGCTTCTGTGTAGGCCAGACAAATTACCCAAGCTCACAGGGGAAACAGGACACATTGTTTGAGGTATGGTATAGTGAAAAAATTCCCTTTATGTGCCTTTTGTCATTAGAATTTATGTCTCAGAGACAAGTCTTCCCAGAGACTTGCCTACAACATTTAGCCTTGCACTACCTTGAGTAGCATTTGTCTTTCAGACAAACTCCAGCCAGTCAGGATTGAAAGCCACAGCATAGAATGGACTTCACAGTTTTAATTCTTAAGGCAGTAAATGTTAAAACAAAAATACTGGGTGGGTAGAATTATTTAACGTTGTTTCGTTGAAACAGGAAAAGAATATTAGATATTTCATCAGCATGTTGACATTCACTATGTTTCTGAAAGCTACTATCACCTTTCACTATTACTGTATGCTGATTTTTGTGTTATTGAATAAATGCTATTGGACAGAATGTTGATGATTCTGTGTGTAGGTAAATACTAGGATTTGGGGAATGAGTAAAGGCTGCTTGGTGATGATAAATGTAGACAAATATATGAGTGAAAAAGCAGTTTCTTCTTTATGGGTAGTGGTATATATGGCTGTATGCTCATTGCATTAGTATCTATCACATGTAGGTTTATGTTAGAAAACATGATACTTTATGCATGTCTGTTTCTTAGTGTTATGGTTGTGATTTTCATGCATCCCGAAAGACAGGCATATTTTGTATGTATTATGCTCTTCTGTGCTTTGTTATTGCCAGAAGCTTGAAATCAATACTGCTTTTTCTTTCTGATAATTAAAAGGATGGTTTATCTTTATATGGATCTTTAATTTTAATAAGCTAATAATTCTGATTTTAGCTACTATTATCTTAATAGCTAAGCCTTCTTAAATGTTTTTATTGTAATTCCTTTGGATAGTGTTGCCATTTTTTCAGCCTGCATGAATCCTTGCTCTATAGTGACGTCTGCTGGAAATGGCAAACTGGAAAGTTCAAGGGCATATTTAAGCTTTTCACTTCAGGATTGCCTTTATCCTTTTACATGTGTGAAGTATGGACTGTATAGAAGAGCAGCATCACATTTTCCCATTCCCTAACAGGTGCTGTTTCTGCACTGGACTTGGTAGAATTTGGCCTTTATCTTGTGGCAAGCATGTATTTTTGCCTTGCAGCACATTCCAGCGGTGTAATTTTTGACACTTCTATACTTGTCATGAAAGTTGATAGTTAGAAGTCATCAGGTTCTGAGAAATAAGTATTTATGCTTTGTATCAGATCCATACTGAGGTGCTCAGATTCAATTATGACTTCTTACTGACAGTCCTGACACCAATATTTAAGTAATTATAGAGGAGTCAATGAAAGAAATTTATGCTTTTAATCTGACATTCAGAATTAGGTAATATTTACTTTATATCTTAAAAAAGGTATAACATTCAAAATAGACACCGAACATTTTGCATTAGAGCTAAAAAAGGAAAGTAATGATCCCATTTTTAAATGAATTCCAAAAGCAATCTGATTTTAGTTCTTGCAATGCAGAGCAAATAAAATAAAAACTATCGTACTTTATTTACTAACCGATGAATTGAATTGTCCGCCTTTTATTACAGATATAAAGCAAAGACTATGAAGAGGCAATCATTTTTGCAGCTATCAGACTTTCAGTAACATATCTCTTGTGGCTTAAATAACAGATAGTTTAAGTGTTTTTCCATTACCTTCGTGTAAATGAAAAATGCATAAAATATTTTAACAAGGCAAAGTAATCCAAGGAGATTGTTATTTTGTGTTACAAATTAGGTTATTTCTGTCATAAAATTAAAGGAAAAAAAATCAACGCAAGGACATTTCAGCTTAATATCATTTACCAGGAGGAACATGTAACAGATTTAATGAGCTAGCAGGTCACCTGAATCCAGCTGTTTCCGACCAGCTTTATGAAACGGAGAATGCAGCTAACGGTAGGAGGTAAGCATTATTACAAGCTCTCAAGGAGTTACAAAATCGATTTCTGCTTGAATGAATTAATTTAGATTATCAATTTATAACCAGCTACACGAATCCCATCAACTCAACAATTCAGTGAATGATCAGGCTCAGCCCTTGCAAGAGCTTAACAATTAGAGAGCTCTATAGTTATCTCCTGTCCTACGGTGTTGCTAACAAAGTTCCTTAGTTTGACAGAAAGAGAAGGAAAATGTTTGCTTAAGAACATTGCAGGAGTGAAACACATCTTTGGTGTGAGAAAAGAGCAGCTACCATAGAGCAACTGTATTCTTACGTCTTTCCTTCCTAGAAATTCTTCCAAAGGCAACTGAAATTGAGTGGTTCTTTCTACTAGGAAAAAAATGTGACCAATGCAAGGAAGAGGCCAAACCACGTAATTCCATTCATGTACTTCTAAAGAAGAAAATAAAGGATAAGATGTGAAAACTAATGCTTATATTATTATAAATTAGTATGTTATACTATCATGCACTCTAAAAGTTTATGCATATAGTGCTATTAAAAATGTCTTGCCTTTTGGCTGGAATGCAGCAAGGTAGTTCCTCTTCTTCCCCATTAAGACCTGTGAAAAGAGAATATAAATTGCTGTTAGTCAGAATGTTACTGTTTTATTTTGCTCAAGTGTTAAATGGCTACTCAGGATTCAGGAAAGTCACTGATGATTCAGATTGTTCATCTTTTAATCTTTGACTCGTCTCCTTCTTGTAATATTGCAAAGTGGTTTTGAGTAAAAGGACAGTTGCTGTGTGTCAGTTACTGCTGTCTCCTGAAGTATAAAATACAGTGGTTACTCTTTCTTGCCTGTTCAGTCAGTTTTGGCACCATCTTCCCTGTCTCAGAAGATAAGAGTGGTACAGTAAGTACAGCACTTTATTAGCAGCATATGATTTATCACAGGAACATTAAACTAAAATAAGTAATTGTGTTTATAAATATCCTTTAACAGGAGCTGGGATTCTGGGTTTAGTAATACACGTCAGTGGTGAAGTATAAAAAAGTGATCAGCTGTTAGGTCATAAAGCCTTATTGTTGCCTGAAAATAATCTCAAATTATTACATTTTAGGGCTGAGGGAAATCAATAGGATTATATTGTTCTGCTTCTAAAAGGTACATTTCAGTGCAGTGTTCAAAGAATAATAGGCATGACGGCTTCTGTTAGGGACAAAATGAGTTGCACCTACGTCATGTGGAAAGTATACCACTAAAAAGACCTCAGATTCATGACAGTTTTAAGCCACTAACAAAAATTGTTAAATAGCTCTGTTGCCCTTACGCTATAAGAAAGTGGAGGTTTTTTTAAGTACTGGAAATGCTTCTTCTGGACAAATTTGGATATGTTCACATGGGCTACCAGTGCTTCTTTTTTTTCCCTGACTTGGCTGTAAACAGCCTTCTCTAAATTCTCTCCAGGCACACAAAAATTGAAGACGACAATACAAACCTATTTTAGTGGAACAATTAAAAATTATGAGAAATCCTGTTTTTGTAGTCTTTTCTGTAAGGTTAGTTCTAATTTGACAATCAAATTATTGTCTTGTTCCTCATTATTTATTATTATTTTTGCAAGGTTTTATGCTAGCAATTATAGGAGTTGGTGATTGTGAGATGGTAGAATTTAATAGTCTCTGATTTCCTGGGACAGGCATTGTACAGTCCTGTAAGAAGCGTTTGTCCACCCTTTAGATCTCAGCCTGAAAACTCTTCCAGACCACACATAGGTTTTCAAGATCCATAAAGTGACCCTGCAGTAGGTTAACTGAGTGTGTGGTAATTGTCAGCCCATCAAACAGTAAAGGAACTCATCTGGGATGATCTTTTTTTCCATCTGTACCAATCACAGCAGGTACCATACCTTTTGGAAAATAAGGTTTTGAGTATATATGTCACTGATGGGAGTGAACATGTTTTTACATGTATGCCTAGTGCCTTATGCACTTTCCCAGCCAGCTGCTCTAAAACCAAATTCAGTGGCTGGGACAATGCTGCCATTGGATGAATATTTGGGATATTTGCTGCTGAAGACACTGGGCTTTACAAAAATAACTCTGTATCAGCATGTTTTGATGTCCTGCATGCAATACTGGAAACAATGTAATCCTGGCAGCAATGTACCTCTGTCTTCGCAGTGTGCATTTTCAACAGATTTCTATGCTTCTGCCACCACATTCTTTCCAATACCTAAGACAGCTCCTTCAAAGCTAATTCCAGTGTCAGTGTGATTTCCTCTACTATGATGGTTGAATCTGAGGGGATAGCTAAATAAATCTCCCACTGTGAGCTTTCATTGAAGAAATTATTTCTCTCAGATTTGGATAGTTTATTCTGGAGCATGCTATCTATCATTCATGGATGGGCAGCTAAAAATTTACAGGATTCAGAAGCTCAGTGACTTCCCAAATATCAGTCTTTCACATCCAGCAGCTACTGGGCTGAGATGGACCTGCAGCTTTTCCTTTGAGGGGAGTACCTCTTGCCATGCCCTTTGTGAATCTCCCTTTCTTCTTTATGCCCATAATCATTCAACAGGACTGCAGAGCAAATCCATCATGAGGTGGGATCCATTGCACAGCCTAGAAATAGTGCCATTTCTTATCTATGTCTTTGGTCAAGTAGTTGTAGCTATCTGTTCAAGCAAGGTGAGCTACGTTTTTAGATATACTGTAATGATGTCACCACTTATTGCACTGCTCAGAGATTTAACTAGAGAAAAATGTAAGTCTTTCAACTGTTGCAAGGAAGGTGCAGTTAGTGTTTCTCTCAGTGGTGTGCAAGAGGTTCCTGTGGTGAGGCGTGCCTCAGTGACAAGGCAGGAGTGTGTTAAGGTGAGCAGCCTATATCCCAAGTACAAAAGCCCTGTGAGGCACACACTGGCTCTGGGGGTCTGTCGGTGTTTCTGCATCATGCTCCTGGGAAGAGAAATGCTGCACCGAAGTACCTGAGCAGCTGCAAGCAGGGGTGGTTCAGAGCAGCCAGGTGGATTAGCAGAGACATTCCTGCAGAGCTGGTGACAGCAGGAGAGGCAAAAAGGGTAGTCCAGCATGGTGAGGAAAGGGCTGGTACCAAAAAGGTTCAAAATATTAGTGTCAAGTTCAGTCACATCTCAGACAGGATACACTGTGATTGTATTGTGTTTGTGAAACAACCAGCAGAAAAACTAATATTGCCGAAATTAATTAATATGGCTAAACAAGGTGTAGGGCTATTGCCTTCAGAAAACTAAATGCTTTTTGCACAGAGTGCTTGGGCCCACTAGCAAAAATAATGGTATTTTCTTTAAGACTTTTTTTGTTCTTTTGCAAACAAAACAGGTTGTACTAAATAAATTCTGTTTCAGGAGTTTTACTTCCTTATTTTCAAAGTTCATGAGATTTTCAACAAACTTTCTGGTCAGAAAGGATATTAATAGCCTTGTTGTGTGAGGATTTTCCTTAGCATAGTTTCAGAAAGGTGCAAACATATTAATCAGAAGTGATTATTTGTTTAATTATGCCAGAAAATGCTGGTAAGCTTTTGGATTTTCTAATTTAGTCCAGTGAAATTTTTTTCATTATTTTCATAACTCTAGATAGAATCAACTGTAATATTTCAAACATATGTTTCCATTTTATTTTATGTTGGCAAAGCCTTTGATTGCAGTCCCAAGTGCTTACCTTAGCTACACCTCATAGAGGCTGTAAATACACCTCTCCTCAGCTGCATTGCAGCTAGAGACAACGTCTGGCAGCAGCCTAGGATGGGCAAATGACCTCAAAATCCTGAGGGCCTATAGCAGCGGTGTTCCACATTATTGATAGTAGCAGAGATATTGACAGTCTGTGCTTGGAAGGAAAATAGGAGTTTGATATGACATATTGTGTGTCTCAGCAAGACTCATAAATAATTTTGACAAGTTTTTGTATGCATGGGAAAGTCCTTGATTCAGCCTCCCATAAAAATAAACTTCTATTATGGAATGTATTTGTCAAGTGGCTGTGTGATGGATGGAGCTGCGTTTACCCCTTGGCAGTTCGATGAGTTTTAGATGCACAGCTTACCAGAGAGGATTTACGGGCAGTACAGAAATAATTATTCAGTATGAAATACATAATTCCTGTACCTGGATTTTCATTTTTTATTATATTTTGTTTCTGTTGCATTTCTGGTCTTTAAGACAAAAGGCCTTACCATTTTACTTGGAGCTGTTGAATGCCTGTAGTTTTTTTTTTGGAGAAACGAATTTCTTTCCCAAACTTGGCTTGTATTTTGTTAATTGAATGTAAGCTTTTAGCATATTAGGCAAAACCAAACAAGTTTTATTTCTAATGTTTTATTTCTACCAATAAAAATTCTCTTGAAAGAATTTCTTCAGCTTCTGGTGGGGAAAAGATTAACAAATCATTTTAAATTTAGATTCTTATGATAGCTATTGCTCTTACTGTCTTTTTTTCCTTTTCTTTTTTTTTTTCTTTTTTTTTTAAAACCAAGTAGTATGCTCATATGAAGAGGTCACTTTTCTGACATTGAACCCAGAGCACCTGGCACATTTGTTCCATTCTTCCTTAAGGCTCCTCCCTCAACTCTTTCTCTCCCTTTTTTTTTTCTGCAGTAGTCTTGCCTTCATATCTCCTTGTACCTCTGTCATTTTTGCTTGTTCATTACTCACTCCTTTCACCTGTTCTGTTTTTACTTATTTAACTTTATCTTTAGACTTTCTCCCTTTTTTTCTCCTATTCCTGTCCTCCTGATTGAACATTCTTCTGGCTGTTAATACTTTCTCCATCTTTTCTGCTTTACTTTCTTCCTACTCCTCCAGTCCATTTCTTCTTACCTTTTTGCCTCTTTGTTGTCACCATTTTCTCATGTTCTAGCTTATTTTTACACAAGTTACTTTATGACTTCCTTTACTTTTTCAGTCCCTTCCCTCTCTATTACTTACCACTCCTAATAGTCATATTTCTTCCCAGTTTGCAACTTCTGATCATGACCTTCTGAAAGATACGACTTGTTCTGTCTTCCCAAAATATCTTCCCTGTTTGAAACTTCCCAAAATTGTGAACATGGGACTTTTTTAGTCTTTACAGGACTATCCAGTTTTGGATAGTTACCATATCCATGGTTGAGGAATCGCACTGTCCTAACTTGTCAGGAAGAACAGAGTATGTTAACAAAGCTGACTATTGTAAAAGATTGAAAAGAGCACTAATTTTTAAAACAACTTTCAACACAGAGTATAGCATATCATGGATTAGGCTAGGAGATCCCACTCATCACAGGCAGAAATTATTGTGAACAGAGGATTTCTAAAGAAATAGCAAACTGTTTTAAAATGTAGAATATCTATTTTAGGACTTCATGCTATTTACCATAGCTTGTAGATATGGCAAATTAGAATTCCTGTTCTTCATTTAAACACATTCTGAGATATGTGTAGAGCAATTTGAATGTAAAAAATATGCCTGCTCTAACAGTCTGTGGAAATAGGACATGTTAATGCCTGAAACCAGCACCTGGATTCTAAAAACTGGTCACAGTTAGAGTTGTGCTGGCCTCATACATACGGGCACCTGGCTGGGCTGCTCACACACAGCTCACATGCTTGGATTTGAGCTGCCCTCCAAGCTGCCACTGACTCTCCAGGAAGGCGTGGTGTTGAATCCTCTGGCCTGTCTGACCCAGGTGGACCTTTCAAATAGCCTTCAGCATCTCAGATACCACCAGTGGGCAGCTGAGCTGATTCATTTCTGTTTGTCTGCATGCAAAATAATGTTACATATTTCTTCTAATATATTAGAGTTTAGCTTAAGTTAGGAACAGGGAATCAGCAGCAATTTTGTTTGGGGTGTGTTAATAAAACTTTGTAGAACAACTAAATAGCAGGCATCTGCAAGAAGTTACATTTGACTGTCTGCCATTCTCCCATACATGCAATACCATATGGGGCATCCTGTGATTTTGACTCTTCACCTCCTACTGCAAATTGTCCACAAAAAGCCTACTTTTAGTATTTATTTCTAAATCCTGTTTGTTGGTGGACAGTATCTGCCCGGCAGAACTGAATTGCTACTATTGATGATCAAGGTAACACGTGTAAACAGGAGGAAGGACTTGGTCTGCAGCAGCTAATTATGCCACTGCAAAAATCTGCCAGAGGTAAAAGCCAGACAGTTGTGAATTAATTAGTATTTGTGGATTCGTGCTTATGCTGTGTTGTCTCACGTAGGTCAGGGCATTTCATGCTCAAGAGCTGAGAGCTAGAGCAGTAAGTGTCCCTCATTTTCCTGCCATCTCCACTGGGAAGGACATCTACTGAGGAGAAGGGAATCTCTACTGGGAAGAACATCTACTGAGGAGAAGGGAAATTTACTATCAGTTAGATTGGGACCATAAGTAATAGACTCCCCTTTTTCTTTAAAATGTCATCCCATAAGAGTGTTTTAAGTAGTTTCCAGGTTTCAGATATCACTGTTTGGTCCATGATAGCTGGAGGTCTGTCTTTACTTCCTTTATAAACTTCCTTAATAGGGAAGAATTAATGACCTAGGTATTACAAGTGTTTTAGACCTGAATCTTACTTATGAAATCCTCATGTAGAAGCAAAAATATTTATAGAATGCTTCTATTTTTTTCTTCTGCAACCAATTTCTCTGGAATTTGGATGCTAAAATAGGAAAAGTAGCATTTTAATATTTTATACTTGTGCCTGCTTTTCTTTCTCTGACTGTCGTGGGAAGAGGTGAAGGATAGGGGGACAGGTAACTTTAAATCTGTAAATGATTATGTAAATGTGCACTTAAGGGTTGGGGGTTTTTTGCTTTATTTTGGGGAGTTTGAGGGATGGGCTGCTGCCTGTTAAATATTTATGAATGTCCCTTCCTTCCTTCTTCCCCAAACCTGCTGCTTCATTCGCAAATTCTTTTAACAAAATTTTATTAATCTTTTTCATAGAGCTCTGTATTAGCAATGTTATATTAACATGAAGCTTTCTAATAAGTATCAAGCAATTTCTCAATGTGCAGTTCTGTGTCAAAGATTTCTATTACTAGTATCTTCAGGCAACTTCATTTCAATCCATGTTGTGCTTCAAGGATCTGTCGAAGTGCACTTCAATGCATCTGAAAACATCCTCAAAATAGAACAACATGGATTGAAATTGAGGGGCCTGGAAGCAAACCAGAAGGGACAATAACAGCTTAGTAAAAGTCTTATTTTTCTCTAGTCTCGCTTTATTTTTATACCACCATTAAACATAGGAATTTGAACAACAATTAAATACGGTGCCTCACTGTAGCAGTGTGGTGATCTCTCTGGAAGAAATAGCATTTACAAGTCTGAAGGATAAACTGATGGTTGTTTCTGAACCTGTGTGGCTCTCCTCCTCTGGAACTCAGATTTCAAAGGGTGAAACTGGAACTGCTCTAGCTGACTTTTAAGCTCCTATCTGCATATACAAACCCCATTTTTTTATTCTGCAAAATTAGTGTTTGTTAGTGTATTGAATGGAGATGCAGGATAGGAGTTTCTCAGCAGTGTACCTGTTACAGATTAGCTTTCAGTTTTCATCTACTCTCTCTTATGAGCATAAACAAAAGAATAGAAAGCTGCTTTCTTTCTCTTTTTTCCTGCAAAACATGAGTACTTCCAAAGAATCATTTTAAGTGATTTTCTATTAGAAAATAAAAGTTTTTAGAGGACAACAGATAAATATTTTTGTCAAAAACTGACTAAAATGTTTGCTGTGGAACCTGTTTGTGTTATTAGACAGAAATGAAAAGTAGTATCTTGGAAAGTATGTGCGTGACATTTAATTTGGCATTTATGGCCAAAATTCTGTGCATGAATGTACTATTGCTTTGTTGGGTGTCTGTAGGTGCCCTCACAGACAATTTTGTAGATAAAAGATGATCAGGGTTCAAGCTTGGGACCATTCTGTAGGCATGGGGGCTGCATTATTTCCCTAAACGTAAGGAGATTTCTGCTTAGTTTGTGTATTTCAGAGGAAAAGTTCTGAAAATAAACTATTAGTGTAATTGATAGCGTGATATCTGGCTCAGTTTCAAGAGATGTTGAAATACAACTTGAGAGAACTGATAATGCAATCACCACAGTGAGCCACCAATACCCAGTGATTTTAGTTATTTATCATGTATGTATGTATAACAATTAGTATAACCGTTTCTGTAATTTAAGGATATAATGTCATCAGAGTAACTGTTTCACTTGAGACCAAAGTACATAAAAAAAAAGGGGAATATACTATTTACTAATAAGTACTCAAAACAGCCATATTGTTTTAGCAAGTAGGTCTGTTTAAAAGAGGCAGGAGAGCAGGCTACTTATTAATAGAATGAAATCCAATCACATATTAAAAAAAATTGATTTAAAAACTTGTTAACATTTTATTACTTCTTCTGTATGTTTGGCCAGATTTACCTAATGGAAAGTCCCTTTAGACTGTTTGGTTATTCCAGTAGCATGTAGTTAAATGGTCCCTGAATAATGCTGGTGTGTAAGAGGGGCCCTCACTTTGGAGAGTACCCTCATACTGAAGTTGTACTGTCTTTCAGTCAGTCTGGGAACAAGGCAAAGGACACTTTCCTCCCCATTCATTTAGGGTACATTTTAAATTAAAGATGTAGATCACCAATGCTTTATGTTTTTCTGTACTAAATATAGCAAAAGAAGTAGAGAGGATATGGCCTGCTTTGGTTATGAATGTTTTCAAGTTGTGAGTGGAACTGAAGGTGCTAATATCTTCAGTAGGTAAAAACTTAGAGCAATTTTTTTCAGATGTACCTAGGAAATTTGCTTCTAAAGTAGTGTAAAATGCGGTGTACTGAAATTTTCACTTCAGTCCAAAAGTTATGCCTTGGAGGTTTATTTTAAGTAGAGTAGGCTTTGCCAGTATCAACTGTGTAGATTTACTAGTGGAGGTAGCTTGTGAATGATTCAATACAGTGAAGTGTCTCAACTGGAAGGGCTAGAACCTAAACTAGGTACTACTTAAGCCATCTTCACTAAAGAAGGATTTAAAACCCATTTTCAGATCTGCTGGGTGTTTGTTAGGTATTCATATGGACATATAGATGTTTAGAGGTCCCTTTTTATTCAAGATCAAATTTGGCTATGCCAGCTGCAGTTTAGAGGTAAGAAAAGTCATGAAAAATATTCAGTTGTTCATGACTAAGAGGGGAGAAAAAGTAATTTTTTAAAGCTGTGATTTTGTTATAAACCAGAACCTAAAGCCTGAGTGATGACAGTTCAAAAGATTTCAGTTTTATTGTTGTGTGAAGCTTGCCCCTAACCATCCCAAAATCAGAACATGGACTCCACAGCCCATCTTTGCCTGAAGAGATGCAGTCTTGAATTTGTGGATTCCAAAGGGTTTTGTTGCCTTCTGTATTTTTCCATTGTCTTTCAGCCAAGTTCAACAAGACCAAACTTTCTTAATATTCTTAATATTCTGTCTGAGATAAAAATCTAGAAAATCATCATAGAAAAGAAAGAAGCTAACTGAAGAAACTTCATGCACCTTCTCTGGAAATTAGATGAAAGAGAAGGAAAAGACACGTAAAGTCATTATTTGCCCTGAAACTGAGTTTATTCAAGTATAATGCACTATTATGTTATCATTGTTAAACTTGAAAAACAGGAATTGCAAAAGTTGAAGTCATTTGGCTTACAACATGAGCTTTGCACTGTTGCTCAGGTCTACAGTTTAGTCTTATGCATGTGAATTTTGGCATACAAACTTCACATCCTTAAGGATTTTTTTCCAGTTAAGGTATGAAAACAAAGAAAAAATAATCAGAAGTTACAGACAGGAGTTGTAGGATATTCTGAGTTAGAAGAGATCCACAAGGGTCATCAAGTCCATCTTTTAAGTGAATTCAGCATGTATGAGATCTGAAGTGGATCAGAAATCAAGTCCTGAGGCAAATAGAACTGAGGAGAGTAAATGAATTTTAACAACTGTTAATACTGACTGTAAGAGACCTTTTTCAAAGACATGTTTCTTTAGGGCAGTTTTGAGCAGGTCAAACTATGAACTGCATTCTAATACTGAATTGAGTCTTAGTCATCCCAAGTTTCTCTCTTGACTTGAAAAGGACTAAATCTAAGTCAGAATACCACTGGCTGTGAATATCATCATTTCCCATTGTGAAATTTGTTTATTGAATAAAATGTGAAGTCTTCATTGCACAATATTTTACCGTGGTTTTTTTTTTTTTCTCAGTTCCCACCTATGGAGAGACATTAATGTTTTGAACTTTTCCTTTTCGTGCCATGATTTCTCCTATTTTATGCTTTTCAGAAAGCATGTGTTTATTTAGCTGAGAGACTATGTGTTGTAAAAGGATTACCTTGTTAATTGTTTTTTTTCTAGTGCAGTTTTTTAAAATTCCAATGTTTAAATAGGTGCTAATGTTTTTGCTTTGAAAGTCTCCATGTTTACTGCCACAATAAGGATGCAAGTAATTTTATAATCTTAATGTTTTCTATCTGTGGAAAAATTTCCTCTGTACATCTTTTTTGATACATTTCCCTGCCATTGGTCTTCATTTTGTGCATTTTTTAATCTGTAATAGCCCAAATTCCCTTTCAGTCCTACATTATAATGTATGAACATGATTACAGGTATTGTGTTACTGGAAGGGCGTTCTTTTTGTAAGTGTCATGATGGTTATTAATGATATCAGAACAAAATTTTATACAATAAGTTTTGCTTCATAAAAGACTTTAGAACTTCATTAGTTTGGCTGTGGAGTCTACAGAGAGGTGAATTTCAGTAATTTAGCTCTGTTTTCTAATCTTTCTTTACAGTCTCAAATGTAAGTGTATTTTTAACAATACGTAGTATATACATGCAAATTTCCAACATCCTGCTGCATCTGAATTACATTTTTATTTTCATTTGGTTTTTTCATAGTAATAGATCTTCTACTCTTTTGATTTCACATGAAGAAAAAATAGCTGGCATGGATTTTATCATACTTTCCAAAGAGCATCACCAGACAGCGGCCAGTCATGGAAAATCACAGACAGCATGAATAAAAATTAGAAAATGAAAACAAGTTATAACTGAAACCAGACTATCAAACTTCTTGACAAACAGACCCTAGGTTATAGTATAGCAGTTTATTCAGGAGCCAAATGGCAAGAAAACCTTTTTATGCTATGTGATGGGACATACCTTCCCAAGCCAACAGAATTATCCTGTAGAATGGAGTTTGGATAGTCAGATTTCAGTCTTCTCTTAAGCTTTGTGTGAGCTTTATCTAACTTGAAAAGTGACTATTTTTTAAAGCAATTAAAAAAGATTTTAAAAAGGGTGGGGCTACACAAAGGTAGTCTGGTTTTAATCAGCTGTGGTGCTCTCAGACAGTGTCCTAGAAAGCATGGATTTACAGATATCCCTGCTAGCTAAATAGAAGGTACTCACAAAAGAGGAAAGATAGAAAGATCTTCAGAAAGTCTTTCAGATGTGCTGGAGTTCATGCATCCCATTCTTGGTTTGTTTCATTCCTTTTTTGAAACTCCTCTCTATAATTCATCTCAGACTAGAGCTGACATGTTTCTCTTTTCTTTCTACTGAAGTATCTGAATTTTCTCCTCACTGTACGGTGAATTTGATTGCTTGTGTTCATTTAATCTCTCCTTTCTCCGCCCTCTCTGTTTTTTCTCCTTATTCTTTATGATCATATAATGTACAGTGTGCAGTTAAATTTGTGTAAACCTAATAGAAAGCAAGTGAGGTGCACCTGTGTTTTAGGATTAGCTCTAGTGCACCTAGATACAGTTCCCTGTAACTAGGTGAATTGAGATATAAAGCTTTCTGACACAAACAAGGCCATAGCAAGAGACCAATCCTTTGAGTATTTAAGAAAAAATTCTAAATTTAACCCCAGCATTCTTTCTCATATTGCATTTCTTGTTGTCCCTTATACGTCTTTCTTTCAAGAAAAATATTGGTTTTCAGATTTAAATTTTTACTTCATCTCTTTTTTCTCATTTTCTTCCCTTTTCCTTTCCCTCTCTCTTTAAAAGCAAGTCCAAAGAGGAAGCTGGACTAGTAGTTCATATTTTATGCCTGTGACTGTTCTTTGAGTACCAAAGCAAGTTTTTCCATACAACATTAAATTGATAGAATCTGGTTTTAAAGTGGAACAACCCAAGAATTTCTTCCTTTACAAGCAGGTTTTTTTTTCCTTATGCAGCATTTTTTTCCAAGTGCACAAAATTGAAGTATATAAATGTATTAAGTTTTGTTAATATTCTTAATAGTTACTGAGAAAATTGCTAGACATAGTTTTGTACTTGTTTTCTTTGGTTCTCCTTGATTGACTTTAGTTTCAGTTTCAAATACTTTAATGATTATTTGCTCACTATTCTAATATTAGGAGGTCAAACTCACTGCTGAAACAGTAATTTTCACCTCTTACTTGCAGATAATTATTTCCCTCTAAAATACAGAAAATAAACTTGAGACTGGTTCAGAACCCTGAATCTGAATCTCTTAAATTTCCAGGACTTGGAATTTGTACCTATATCCAAATTTCACAAATTGCACCTATTTCCATTAGATGGTAAAATCAGGAAGGAAAAAAATATTCTATTTAAACATTCTCTGATTGCATATTTCAGTTCCTATTCTGTGTCTGTAAGTAATCCTAGATCAAAAGGTTTCGAACAATTTACATGTAAACATGAACAGGAAAATGTTGCTTCAGCGCTCTTCCAGCCATTTATTCCAGCCATCTTTTAAATAAGTAATAGGTTTTAAAAATGTTAAAATGTTTAAAAATGTTAAAAGCTGGTAGTTCTAGCCACAAATCCTTCCCAAAATTCATTTCAATACAGTTGGATTGAGTCATGAGATGAGTTCGGATTTGTTTTGGGACTTTGTTCTTCTATTTTACCTATTGATGGAGTGAGGAAAGGGGAGGTTACATGACATAAGCAGTGGCTGCAGAGCAAGTAGCTGTCAGAGCTAAGAGCTTGAGCTGCTTTCTTTTGTCTCTTGCACCAAGCAAGGCTGCAAAGGTTTGACATCATAGCTGATGGAAGTGATTGCTTTTGCTTTTTTGCATTTTTTTTTCACTCAATCCAGATTGTAATGTAAGTACATGGCATATAATAGTTGTTTTTTTGTATTCACGCTCAGATTCATTGTGGTTCATGGTGTTTACATGAATCCGTGAAGGAGCAAAACATCATGGACTTTTAAAATAGAAATATTAGGCAATAAATAGTATAGCTGAAAAATCAATAATAAAATATAGGTGGCTTTTACTGCTAATTTAATTAAGTCTGTATCATGTGTAAAATTGCATATAGACACATAGGTAGTGATGCTTACTTGTATTGAAATGTAACTCTCATATACCACTTGAAAACGAGCTGACATGAACCTTGCTATAAAAAATGAAATATTCTAAGATATCCAATATATCTGTGAAGAAATGAGATGTGCAGAAATAAAAAGGGAAAAAACAACTTCAAGTTGTCTAAAGAATTACATGAAGATAATAGAGAGTTTTTGTTTTTTTCCTTATTGATTATTCCCAGAACTTGAGGTTTCACAGTTAGATTGACAACTGAGTTATTTGCCCATACCTAGTGACTGACAACAGATAATGGAAAGGCTTTTACCATGATATAACAGCAGAGAATAATTTCTAATTTACTACTATAGTTCTCATCAAAAGTACCCCAGCAAAAACAGTAGATTTATCACTTCAATTACTGGAATTTCACATTTAGTTTAAAGAGACATGTTTCTATAATGTGACAGGCTTTACAGATTCTGAACTTCTTCAGACATTTCAGCTATCAGAGTAATCAGGAAAAGATATAAATGAAAGCAATTGTTTTAGTTTTATAACTTTCAGTGCTGTCTACTGGCAAGAAACGAAACAGGCCATAAACTGATGGTCTTTGCCAAGTCTATAAAACGGAAAAAAAAAGACATTCCATATCAGTCTTTTTTACTTTTTTAAACCAACTGTCTGATACTGGATGAGAATAATGTTAAAATAGTATTCAATTAATATCTACAAATTAACTTTTATGTCTACATTTTTTAAACTAGCCACCTAGTGATAATAAAATGTTGTTTACCTCAAAATATATTGAGCATATTTTTAATACATTTATTCATATCGCTTCTGTCCAGCTTGCATGCCTCAAGCTATGACAGGGAACCAAAAGATTTAAAAAAAAGACATAAAAAACAATCATCGGCTTCTGTACTCTAAAAAAAAAAAGGCCATGTGAATGATTTTAAAACTGATTTAAAATATCCTAATAGCTAGTGTTTTCTACTTTTGGGGAAGGTGAATTGTTTACTTCTTTTTTGAGGAGCATATCTTTAATATTTATAATTCACCCCCAACTTGGTTTTTCTCAGCTTGGGAAGTAGGAAGTGGTACATGTAACTGGGGATGCTGGGGCACTTCTTAAGCCCAGATTTGAATACCCTCAATGTGTCCCAACCTCATGCCGGGGAATATCTAGCCACAGATGTGCTCCCATGTGACTCTTTTCTTTTGCTTTCCAGAGTGCCCTGATTTCTTGTTCATAGACAATCTTTGCTTGTAAACTGATGGGTAATTCTGGATTCTCCCCAAAATGGGTCCCAGGTCAGAGCACTGAGGAACAAAATGCTGGTGTGAGGGTTTGTGTCATGGTACCCTCCAGTCAGTCAGGTTAAATGCAGCAAACAAATCTTAGTGCAGTACTGTGCTGTACTTTCCATTTTATGGCAAGATAAATCAGTGCACCACAGAACATCTGATCTGACTCTAGGTTCATTTCAGGAGATTTGAATCTGTCTCTAGAGAAACAGCTTTTATCCTAACATTATGCTTATGCAGACAGGCATACCAGTTCTCCCCAAAATTTCGCTTTTGCAGACAACCCTTGGCAGTCCCTCCCATTTCTCGTCAAGTAAAAGGCATTGAAGGAGGCTTTCATGAGGGATCCCTACCAAAGTCTGCACATTTTCATGTGGGATTCCTAGTCATGCAAAGAGTCATTTCTCTCTTAAGTACCATCTTACACAGGGATGTTCCTGCCTCCTTCTCTCAGACCAGAGAGCAGGAGGGTATTCCAGGACTAGGAATCAAAGGCACATGGCTCAAGTGCACGCTACAGAGGACTCGCATTGGTGTGCCAGGTCAGGTGTGCTCTTCTGTGTTACCCACACAATGGTGCTAGGATAGCAAAGCACCGTAATAAAACCTCACCAGCCTGAGAAAACGGTAGGGATTTTCCCACAGCTGTTGCAGAATTCATAAATAAGTTCACACAATTATGATATCTAGTGTAAATGAAATGCCATGGCACATGGTGCCTCTGATGATCGAATGATTGCTAGGGTGCAGCTTGTATTGCAGAGCATGCATTTACTGGCAAAAGGGGAGATTATCTATTCTATCATATGTGAAAGGGATCTTATTTGGGATTTGCTGTAGTAGAGCAGTGTAGTAGTTAAACCAGCACTACAGTTTCATTGCCCGTTACAGCGGAATTTTCAAGAAATGCCGTGATTTAGATCACAGAAAGGAAGTATCTAGGTGCTATATATGGTGTCAAACATGCATAAGTGATTGAGCACATCTGTTTATGAGGTACAATACTTGAGTGATAATGTTTATGAGGAGTTCTATTAGGGTGAATAACATAGCTACTGGTTAAATGACTGGATTGTTTTTCTATCCACTGATTTGAAGTAGATATAAATAGGTTGGTCATATATTCCAGATTTGTTTGTTTGTTTACTCTTACAGAGGCCAGGGAAGAAGTTTTAATTAGTTCTGTGCCAATGAAGTTCTAGCCTCTCAACCTTAAGAATAAAGTAAGGGACTGTAAAATCCCAAGATGGCAACCCCAAATGAACCTGCAGCTCTTCACTGGTTTATGTAGATTCTTCCTTCCAAAACTGAAGGTAGCAGTATTTCGGCACATGATTAGCATTTTATATATAATATTCATAAAGTAGTATTTCAGACAGCTTAGCAGCAGAAATGCTAAGCCTAAGTTAAATTTAGGATAAGTGTTTTCTTAAGAATTTTTTTTTTTCCCAAATAATTTCATCTCACAGTCATGTAGAATGGCAGATGTTTGCAAATCTTGGTGTAAAATTGATTGAAATATTTTAAGAAAACTGAAATAATGTCAGTGGCAAAATTTATTTTACCAAGTGCAGATGTAAGACATCAAGTTCTCAGACTGATGGCAGAATTAACAAAAAACACCATCTGGTTCAATAATTATCTGAGAATACCCATATTCTTGGATTTGTTTTAATACCACTTAGTTCCCAGCTTTATTTTATCAGTGTTTGCACACCAATGAGACTAGATTGTGCAAAATGAAGACTACTTCCATCTGATCATTTTTAAAAAACAACGTGTTTTTGCATGAATAATGAATCTTTGAATTGTTACTAAACAAGCAAATTATTTGCGTATGTGTCACATCGGTTATCAAGTTTGCACATGTGACAGCTTCAACAGCCGTCACATAAAATGCATAGAGCTTGTAACCATATGTTTTTGCTTGACAAAAAGCTAAAACTCAAGATCAATTTTCAATATGGGATGCACAAATTAACACTTTAAAATGCTCCACAAATTTGGCAAAATACGCAGAAATAGCACGTTTCTAGATATTAACTGATATCTTTGGATTCGACCTTAAGGTATTCAATCATTTTGATTAAAAGACTGATTTCTCATAAAACCACAGTCTGTTGGAGGCGCAAAGCCAATGACATTTGAGCATTCATATATTTTCATAAACTTTGAACAATGTCAGTGAGACACCTCTTCAATCTTGGCCACACAACAGCAGGGTATTCAATCTTTCTTTAGCTTAAGACAGAAAATTTGAATATCAGCATAGGGTTATTAATGTGACAGTTCACATGGTGTGTACCATGTTGATTCTTAAAAAGCAGATCTGTGGAATGTACCAAGCACTCCTGCTTTCCGCTCTTGCTCTTAAAAATCCAACAGAAAGCCTTAAAATGCATTTTTACAGCTTGATCGTTACTCTTTTTAGTACCAAAACATGAAGAAAATTGACTACAGTTTTGCACCTTGAAAGTTAGTGGCATTATTTCTGTGATTATATCATCTGTTGTGTTTAATATTAAAGATGTACAACAGATCTCATCGTGTATTATTTAATTCTATTTGTTTGTAAAAAAATGGCATTAGCAAGTGACTAAGCAGCCATGCAGTTAAATATTTAGTTGCTCCACCTCCCCCTTTTTCTTAGCTGACTTAGTGTCTGTCAAAATTTATAGCATTCCAAATAAATAAATAGACACCCCTCCCCATGCTTATTTCTTTAAATTCAGATTTTTGAGTAATGTAATGTTGTTCAATGTAAGCATGTCATTTTACATTACATCATGTTGTAGGTCAGATGCAATGTAACTTTTTATGATGCATTGTAAATGACAAAACATGCTGCAATATGTGATATATATTGGTACGTGCCCCTGATAACATCGCTTTTTCTTTAGAGTGTTGTCGCCTGAGCAGCTTGGGAGAAACCAGATGGGCTGTGAGGGGAAGATGAGCAATTCTGTCTTGCCCAAACTGCAAATGTGACAACACACTGTTAAGACAGGAGACAGCGAGGTGCATGTGTTAATATAATACAAGGCACCCACAGATGTCCCAAAGTTTTCATTTAAAAAGCCCTGTTAAACAAACAAAACCCAGAATCTCATACTATTTCAGTGACAGTGGGAAGATCTGTTATTACTGTTGCACAAGGTGGGGTGGAAGTCTGATTGGTGTTAGATCTGTGGTGTGTGCTAGTAAATACTTGCTACTCTTGTACAGGAAGAAACAAGGAATTTATCTTGCAATTCAGCATTTCAGTTGCTGCACCAATTCCAAATTTACGGTAATAATTTAATATTTCTATAAGATCTTCTGTCTCAAAGGATGTTGAAATCTGTTATAGTTTTCCATCACATCCAAAAGGCTTCACTCCCTATTGAAAACCAGCCATTAGCTGAGGTGAAACTTGTAGGATTTCAACAGAGAGCAACATTATATGAGTAATATAATAATATAATAATTATATGACTATATTTCAGTTTAAACTGCAGGGAAAACACAGGTAAGTGTTACATACTTAAAAATACTGGAATTTTCTCAGGACATTCTTACTTACAGAAAATGTGCTACAGGAATCTACCACAAGTGTCTCACTGCACAGCACTTCCACCTTCATGGTGCCCCATAGTGATAGCAACAAATGCAGTAAAAAGGTCAATATTCTTAATGGCTTGAAATGTCCTCGTTAGGACATTAGGTGAATAAAAGGCTTTTTCTTCCACAGTAATGTGTAAGCTGTTCAACATTATGCTTTGACTATCATTAGTTTGCTCTCATTTTGTTTTTAGACTGCGAGGCCTTTCCATGGATTATTGCTTCCCTCAGCTCCTGTTTGTACAGGACCTGGCACAATACCTCCAAGAACAATTACAGCGTATAAATTGTATATAAAACACTACTGCTTAATTCCATGCAGGGTTATCACTTCATTGATAACTCAGAAGCAAAAGTAGCATGAAGAGCCTCACCACTAACTTTTCTGTGCAGTAAAGTCTACTTTAAGCAAAGAGTTCTTCTGTGTCATCTCCACCCGTTTCCAAGCATACTGAGGTTGTAATGTTAGACCTGCAGAGCAATTTGTGGTGCTGATTTAGGTGGCATTACCCATCAATGTGTTTGGATGTGTGTGTATTCCTCAATTGATTACATACTCCTCTCTTGTGAGGTTGGATGGACTGATTTTTCACAAGTGGCAGAGCTGCACACAGGCACCTAAATTAAAAGTAGTAAACTACATCCAGAAGCCTATAAAAAAGCAATTCAGTATCTTAGCAATTGTGTATTTTGGGGGCTGTGGTTGTGTAACTTCTTTTACAGATGTTAAGTTTTGTTTACAATTTTACAATTTTGGTCTTGTTACATGTATTTGGAACACTTTGCTTTTTCTGTGCCTTCTCCTGCCTGTGTAGTCAGTCAAGTTGTTCAGTGAAGTAATTTTGAGAGTTTTGTTTGCATCTGGTTTCTTTGAAAGTAGAAAAGTGAAAGCATATGAAAAAAAAAGGGGGCAGCAGAAAATCATTTCATGTAATGGTTAAAAATGCCTTAACTTGAAGAAGAAAGACTCTTATTTTCTGGGTTTGGGGTCTTTATTGAAGCCTTCTAGCAGTGAAGGTTTTCTTTCTTTTTCCCAGTACTTGTAATGAGAATGTTGCTATATAATGAAAGAATCTACAGGACAAAATCTTTCCTGTTTTAACACAGATACCATGTCACTGGCTCTCTTCTACTTGTGCAGTTGTGATGAAAGCTATATGAATGGCTGAGCTGTTCTGAAAGGCAGTATTTTCATTCTGAGTAGAGAATAGCTGTGGGAAGACTAAGAGATTCTTGATGCTGCTTCTTTTTCCACTAACTTTTCTTCCTTATTCAGCTACAGTAGAAATTGGGTGGGAATTGATAATCCTTTAGGAATGTAGCTTTTGACACTTATCTGGTGGATGATAATTAATGCATTCCAAGAGGATTATCATAGTGGACTGTAGTTATAAAAGAGTGACATTCCATTTACGTGGAGTGAAACTTTAATATATGACTGTCTCTACCACATTTTTAGGGGAAATCTTCAACCTTTCAGCTCCAGACAATGTAGCTCCACCCAGTCAGCTGTAATGAGCAACTGTAGGCACAGGCAGTTTTTACCAGTATGTTACTATGTCTGAAAAACACAGAAACCCCCAAAATATTATTGGTAATACGGCATGTATGTAACTGTTTCTGAGATATTCTGGATGAATCATCTTGTTTGTTGACTTCAAGAGGAGTAATGTTTGCAAAGATTGTGAAATACAGGATGAAGGCTGGGTGCAATGGGACTAAGGCAGTTCTTTGATTTTTGTAAGCAGTGTTTTTTATTATAAACTTCACTGTAGTATTGCAATAGAATGAAATTTTCATAGACAGAACTGAGATATCTTAAAAACTTGAAAATTGCTATATCCCTTCAATAATAAAATCTGTATTTTTGTTATTTATGATAGAGCTTTTTGGGCAAGATTAGCTGGTCTACACTACTGTCTTTTGTGAGGAGCAAAGCAGACCATTTTCCTGAAATCAATGGGATTTGGGGCTGAGTTGCCCATCCCATTACATGGGACAGGAGTCTGTCCTCTCACATGGGTCAAGGGAATGTTTTGGCTCAGTTGAAAGGGACAGTTTCCTTATGATATTGGTTACTGGGAGTGCAAAGTTTCATGTAGGAAATTAGGAGATGAATGGGTTTTGCATCTATTTAAAATACAGGATATTGATGAGATTGATATCTATATATTGCCACCTTTAGGTTCCAAGTGTTACAATATGACAGCATCAAAAAGGCTATCACTGATTGTATCATACATTACTCTATAATCTAGGTAATTTCATAACAGAGCAGTAGCCTGCTATGATTCAACTACAGGAAAAATTGTCAATATACATTTGAGTATACCTTTGCATTTGTTCTTTTATTCTCCCAGCTTAATCTTAGGGAGGAAGTGTTATTAGCCACCAGCCATTTGTCAAGATGGGCTTTGTTTTCAGTTTCACTGCACTGACTTATGCATTGCATTGCAGATGCTATATGGATGCTAACAGGCTCTCTGTGCTAATCTGTAGGAGCATTCCACTCTCTTTCTCCAGCAAGAAAAATTCCTTTCTGATATTTCATTAGTGTGTTTGGTTGGTTCAGTATTAGAGTTTATGGTCTGGTTTTGTGTTTAACTACCGTTTTGTTATGAACTGCTGCCAATCTGAAGAAAAGAGTATTTTTCAGTAAAAACATAAATCAAAGATGCCAGGCAATTCTCAGAACAACAAGAATTGTTTCAGAATCAAAGTATTCTGTAAGGTGCTCAAGTTGAGGTCATACTCCTCCAATACATCCTGACTTACAGTAAAGATTACATAAATGTTAAATAAGAATACCATCTCAAAAATACATTTCCTTTATGTAGAAAACAAATTTGTGTCATAGAGTTGTAGATGGAGGAAATGGAAATAATTTATAGGGTCCCATAGTCAAACCCACATGAGATACAAGATTACTGGATAAAACAAGTTTTCCAGTGCTCTGTCCCATCTTTGCTGTGAAAAGCAAAGACACATTTAAATTGAAGTTTTAATAGCTTCAAGAAGAAACAAAGCCTCAACATTTGTAAAAGCATGTAAACTCAGTATTTATAAGGATCAAAACCCTTTTTAAATATATTGATGAAAAATACTTCCTGACATTGGAGTTGATGCAGGGAAGAAGGCATATTTCAATCATTAAAAGCCCAATGTCTTAGCACCTTGCCAGGATGCTGGCTAGGCTATCCACAGGTATTGTGGCAATTAGGTGAGAGACAGAGCCAAAATTAATACCATGAGCACAACAAATATTGGAGATATTTTCAAACTAAGAGGCATCCTGGAGTCAGTGAAAGCCTTGATCTCTTATTTTTCATGGCAATGCTCTTCTCTCATTTTACTTTGTCCTGATTTATTTCATTTCTGTATTGTTATCTTCTTTGTACTTCTAAGAAAATCTCCATTTTATCTGGCCCCATTGGAAGGCACTGTGACAATTTGTGTTTCTTGGCCCCTTGCTTATAAGAGGTGAGGGTTGCAGTCTGTTGGCTTTTTTACATCAGTAAAATAGTCACAGGTAGCTCTGAAGATTAATGTTACGAACATAGTGTGGTACCTGAATGTTACAAAATATTTCAGGTCAAATCTTGGTCTCATCATCACCTTAATGTCCCATTCTTTCCTCTTCCAAAAAAAAAATAAGCATTCATACATATGCTACATCTGGCTTGATTTCTTTTTCTCTTGCAGTTTTTAGGTTCAAATAGTAGTAATGATTAATAACATAATGGGTCTGAGACATTTAATTCTTCTCTCAAAAAGGGAGCTAGTAAATTTGTTCTTTCACAAAAGGACATCCGTTTTAAGTGTATAGGGAAAATGTATCAAAATATTAATTAGACTTTTCTTTTGTTTTGCTAGTTTGCATTAGACAGATGGAATTCTGATCTTTAACAGCATCATGACTCATGAAACTGCTTGTGTACTAAAATGCCATTATTAACACAACAGTAGTTTTCAGCAGTTGGTAATTATTGGCATAATTAAACATTTATCAAGAAACAAGTATTTATCATTCATTAAACTTTCATTAAAAATCCATCTTAGCACAAGCTAGATTAGCCAGTGATTTTCAAGTGATAACTTCTTAAATTCTGGCAGGAACATAGAGCATTTTGATGGCAAAGAAAGTCGTGCATAATGCAACCTTTCAGGTTTTGTAAACAGTTATAACATTTCAGACTTAGGAGTGCTATTTTTAAGCATTCTATAAGACCCAGACAAGAAAGTACTTGGCTATTTTCTGTAGACTTTACTAAGTTTGGCACTTAACAGTGTATTTGGAAAAACAAGATGCCTTTGGCCGTGAAAAGCCACTGCTAAGTTTGCTTTATAACTGCATTTACATGACTTAAATTCCCTCAAAGCCTGATATGTTTACATATATTAGGACACTGAAATTTATTTTTGTTAATGGATCATCTCATAAAATCTGCCTTATGATTTTGCAAAAGGATGGTACCTCAGACTAGATGTTTGTAATTGGGAAATTTTGAAGAGATGTCTGGTAATGATATAGTATTTCCCAACACTTCAATACTTCTTGTCACTGAAGAAGAAAATAAGCATATTTTCTTATTTAAAAGAAAGAGACCCATGACATCTCTGAACAGTTTTGGTTTTATTTTGCAGAGTGAAGTATGAGACATTATGCCTGGTCTGCTCAGTTTTGATCAATTCTTTTAGATGGCAGATTGATTATTTTTTGGCATGTTTAGGTATGAATAAAGGTAAAGTAATTTGTGTGAATTTCAACGTGCAGAAAAATAAGATTAGTCAATGCCATGTAGTTCCCTCTCATTCCAGTTTTCTTATTTAACTCTTTTAAAGTCTTTTCTCCTTGGTTATTTATTTTTCTCGGTTCTCATCTGCCATTTCCACTAACCCTGATTATCATGGAAGCACTGGCTTACTTAATCTTACAGCTACCAGTTGGCTATCTTACCTCCCAGCCCTTTGTCTCCTCTCTTGCTTATAGGTACGAGAGGATGTATTACTTAACCCCTCCTACACAGTCACTGTTTTTCAAGAGGTACCAATTTGGCAAGGTTAGTGTAAGTTAAAAATGCTGTAATATGATTGTCTAGATTGTGGTGGAGAAAAAACAATATTTAGTGAGCAAGACTGCCTCAGAAAGCTCCTTCACGTACATACAAGAGCTTCACATCTTAGCCCATATTCAGCAACTTTGTGTTTTCTCTTGGGCAAAAAATTTACTGTATCAGTGCTTTTATGTCACAAGAATGAATTGAATTCGTACCCTTTAGTGCAAACAACAATAGACAGAGTGGTAACCTAGTGGAAAACAAATAGACGCCCCGTCCCTTTTGGGGATTCAGAGAGGTTCAGAAAGATGGAGCTGACGGTAGAGAGGTGGCAGATAAAAACAGGCTGAAGCAGGAAAGAATCCTGCGGTCATTTATTACCATGCCATCTTCATAGTGTTTGCTGAACCAAGGTGCAGAGTAATGATTCAGACAAATGATGTTAATAATAATAGCTGGCCCTTTGGCAAAAATGGAATACCTCGTATTGCAGCATGAGACCTAATCAGATTCTCCAAAACTTGCTTCAGACCAATAGTATTTTTTGCCATCAGGTTTTCCATCAATAGATTCTCCCTGGATACTGTGTTTTTAAAGGAGGCAAAGTGATAAACAGTTATTTTCCACGAGGGTAAAAACCCCAAATATTTTAAAAATTATGATATTTAATTTATAGATTAAAGCTAGTTTTAAAATAGCATGTTATTTCTAGTTTATTTTTTCATTGGTATCTACAAGATACTTGTAGTAATCATGGATTACTTGATCACATTTAGAAACTTTCTGGAGCTCATTATCTTTTTTTTTCATGTAATCAACACAGAATTCACCTTATTTATTTTAAGTGAATAATAGCATGCATGTTTTACAGTAGTTTTTGTTGCACACAGAGTATCACTGGTAAGAATGATCTGCATGTAAAGCCTGGCTATGGATTTTAGCAAGGAGAAGTTGCTCATAACTGCTGATCTGATAAACTGCTTTGATCTGTTGTTTGGAATTTGTACATAAAAGAACATTTTCACCCTAAAAAGCTTTCTAACCATTTTGCACTGTTCAGGTTTTGTTTTTCTTTTTAATAATGCCTGCAGTTTTTAGGCATATAGGTTGCAATTATTTTTATTAGCTGTTTTTCTGTTAACAACATAACCAACATCTGTTTTAATCTAAACATCATCAGACTTATTAATTAGGTACATTTTGGCATCAATTTATCACACATGCTTTGACACTTTTGATACTTGAAGTGTAAGCTATTATGTGTAATGAAAAAAAGAGTATGATTTGGAATAAGTGTTATACATCATCTGTAGGGGACAATTATGTTGGCATGTGGGAGGTTAATGTACACACTCTAGATTCCTTTGCTTGATTTGCTGTTTTCTTCTTCATAACTCTAGGTAAACAGTTTGTGCTGCTATTTAATGCACAGGTTAAGTGTAGTTGCAGGCTATTATACATCATTAGAGTAAGTAATATTCAGCTGTGGAAGAAAGATGGAAGCTTTTCACTTGTAGCCACTTGGACATTTCATTTTTCATCTAGTATGCCACTGCAAAAATTAGTTGTGGCAGGCCTGATGTAATTTATAGCCTGGTACCCTGAAATTAAGCAATGAATCACACCATTTTGGCTGATTAGAGTTAATGCATTTTTCCCGATGACATATTTTGTAAAACAATGCAGTTTATTCTAAACTTTGCCTTATCCGACCTAGTAATTTCTCACGTCAACCTGTTCAATGGATTGTACCATGTACAGTGCACTCTATCACCAGATTTCTTTTGGTATTGTATTGTAGTTGTCTCCCAGCTTAAAGGGACAGCCTTCCCTTTCTTTCCTATTTTTCTCACTAGAAAGCATCAACTTTCCTCTCCCTCCATCCTGACCCTCAAACCAGACAACTGAGAAGCAAAACACAGAGTAACACAATTCAATGTAGCTTGATTGAAAGTGGAGGGTGTAATGATCAAGTGAGTAGAGACCATTGGATTGTGCCTCAGGCCTCCACACTCTGGATCTGGTCAATAACAAATTTATTACTAATCAAATCCAATAAATACAAAACAGCATACATTTATTTTTATTTGGCACCCAGCTGGTCTGAGAATAATAATAAAACAGGTAATCAGAGAGACTGCCTTTCAGAACAAAATGATGTAGCCAATGCATGCTGCACTTAAAACTCCTGTATATCATAAGCAGATGGCCAGTCCCCAAGAAACCTTGTTGTATTTGTCTGATTACCAGTGGGCATTGTGTCCCACTTGCCTGTGCAATATATTAATGGTTCCAGCTCTTGAGTTTGGAGAATTCTGTTTACTGAGATACTTCATGATAGGGAGAGGTATCACTGCAGAACAGGATCTATAGGTATTAGTGTCAAGAAGAATAATGTCTTCCTTGCCCTTTTTCCTGGGTTATTGCATGGGGCATACAAAGACTAAAACAGGTTAATAGAAAACAAAGAAACTAAAGGTGTTTGGGGAAGGAAATGAAATCAACAACATAGCTGAGACATGTGAATTTTACTGTTGCCAAAAATGTTGTGTGACTGTTCTTTCCTCCCAAAGTACTAACATGCATAAGAGCACAAGACATAATCATTGCAGGCATCTTACACAATGTAAGACTGACACAGACAAACAATGCATATCTAATTTAAAGCTGACATTCAGCATTCAGGATATTTTTTTTTTTTTGTATTCACATATTTTTCTATGTGTGTGCATGAAATGCAGCTAAAAATTCTCGCTGCAATTTGTTATGCACATTATGAATTACAAATCGTATGCAGAGATGCAAACTGAATAAAATTATTGGGAATATTTTACAATAGGAGAAGTGCAGATACTGTTGTTTGAAAGTCAGATAGTAAAGAATTTCTTATTTCCTAGTTGATGGAGTCTCTATATTTTTGAACAGTCTGTGGAAGCCAGCAAGAGTCTGTAACACATAGGAGAAAAAGGCAGCACACCTGCAAGACTCCAGCCTACCTTGTTCACACCCAGGATAGGAGAAAATGATTTATTATCTGTCCCTTGAATTTCTCTGAGCATTCTGTCTAAACTTTAAAAGCAGATTACATTTGCGATTAAACCTTAACAAATGTTGTTTTAACTAGACTGCAATATATGTTATTGACAACAAGCTTTTTTCCCCCGAAAATAACATTGGTGCTTAGGCATGCAATTTACAAAAATGACAAGGAGGGGTGGTACTTTTCCCAAGGTGAATGTGAGTTGACTGATTAGCTGGTATTTTAACTTAGATTCTTGCAAATTACAGACATAAGAAACCCTGCAATTTATATGTACTTTAGAAGTGAAAGCTTTAATCCCATGATTCATGAAAGTAAAGTGGTAATAATTTAAGTACCATATTTTATTTATCCCTTAGAGTTGTCAGCTGATACCAGAAGTATTTTCACTATTTTTGGGTTGTTGCCTTTGGCCACCTAATTGCTTCTTAGGAAGTAAGAGGGAAATTGCTTATATAACTACATGGATTGTCTTTGGCAACGTCAAGCCAAGGCATCAATCAGTCCATCTGGGTAAAATCACAAGCTGACTCCGATATTGCTAAATATTTATACTGTCAAATACACACAGACATCCAGATGAAAAGAGGCATTCATTAGGAATGCTCCAGCTTGTCAGTTTAAAGATGTAGATTAGAGCAAAACCTCCCACTATGATATTGAGTGCTCAGGAAAAGTCTATATTTAGCCATTCTGAGCAATAAATATCATCATATTGCCTCATTTAGGTAAATAGAGAATGAATATTGTCAAGATGATCTAGAGATAATGTAAACAGATCCCTGTTCAGAGTCTGTGTTACTGGGGTAAATTCCAGGACATTGGTGTGCTGCTGATGCTTTTTGGTTTAACCCTATTTCTTAATCACATTCTTATCCCCTTTACATTAACAGTAAGATATCTTCTTTGCAGATCAGAAGAGAAGGGAGGGGGGAAAGAGATAAGGTGGGGTTTCTTTTTAAACAAAAGTTGATTTTAAATTCTAACTGAGCTGTTACATTAATTAGTAGTTTTGCTCTAATATTTTCTTGGCACTGGTAACGACTGCTGCTGCTGCTGTTGCTAGAAAATACTGATCTCTGTAGCAACGCTGAAGCTCATTCCAGACTTTAACATGGGAACTGACAAAGCCCATCAGTCAGCAGAACATCACAGCTCTGAGGTTAAGACAAGATTTCAAGAGTACACGCAGTTAAGACTCATAGTGGAATTTCTTTTATAGCAATTTTTTTTTTGGTGATAAAATGAGGCATATTGTAAGAATAAGCAATGAAAGATCAGTACTTTCATGAGAATTAAGTTACAGTCCAGCTTCAAAGTGGGTGGCTTGTCCTGACAAATTAAAAGAAAAATTTGTTCACTATACTATATACACAAAAAAGATAGGATTTTTTTTACCTTTTGGGGAAGGCATGTGCCTCCCTCCATAGAATTAGCACCTTGGAAGTTACATACAAGGAGAGTGGTGACTGACATCAAAGTTTTAGTTAATTGCACAAGATGATTTTTTTAGATTAATAATTAACATCTCTCTTTATAACTAAATATCTGTAATTAATCAGCAAATCATAATGTGGAGACTAATTAACTTCAAACTCAAATCTTAACAGAAAATCCATATTACTATCCAGCATCATTAATTACAGTAGTAATCAAAGTTATTCCCCATGGGATTTGACATAAAGCTTTGTAGGTTTATAAACTGAGCTATTATATTAAAAAAAAAAAAAGGCAAACTCAAAAAAACCCCAAAAAAACCCCATATATCTAAAGAAGCTTCAAATAGCATAATAGATAACTAAGGTATTAGATGGGAAATTTAAATAAGTTTTTATTTTGTCTGCATTACATTATCAATAATCCACTCACTGAAGCTGGGTAAGTAACTAAAAGAGTGCAATTCCCTTCTTACCATGTGCTTGTAGTTTTTTGTTGATTTCTTTTTTTTCCTTTGGGGTTACAGCAGTGATTTCTGTCAAAGGATTCATTTGTCAGTGTCTTTTAAAAATATGCTACACTTCCTGGTAGGGTTTGCTGTGATGGTATCCATGCTAGTTATCTTTTCAAGAAATGGATTAACAGTTGTTTATGCCCTGGTATGATTCACAAGAAAAAAAACCAAGAAGGATTGAGCCATAAAATACAGAAGTATCTTTAGCAGTTGATTAGTTAGTGTTCAGTGGAAAAAAAGGACAAAGCAGGGCTGTTATGCCAAAGAACCTTGGCCCAAACAAATCTTATTTTAATTAGCATGGTCATCACAACTAGGAAGATTTGGAATGTGTTCATGTTAATTTTTAATAAACAGGAAAGCCAATAGTACCATTACAGCACACTGAAATCCCATAGCTGTTTTTCATTTAGAAAGTTAGGCGTTGAAATTGTGTCTAAAAATCCACATTTCAATTATTTTATCACCTAGTCTTGCAAGTGCACACATCTGATACTGTTCTTTTGTGTGGCAGCTGTAAAAATTGTAAGCAATTTTTACTGTCAAGAAAACTCTGAATAAATAGAGGCTGTTAACTTAGGCAGATATCTGGGGTTATTTGGTGGCAATCAAGAACTCACAGCACTTCAACTAATGGGTTATGATCAGAAACTGTTCCTAATAGCCAGCTAGACGGATCTGAATATGAAGATTTCTATAATTTTGTTGTCAGCTTGTGATGTACTCTAGTGCTAATTATTTGGAACAATTATGTTTTCCTAATAACAAAAGAAGAACAGTGAATTAAGCAGGCTTACCTTCAGATCTTTAGATAACAGTTTAAATGCACTTGCCATTAAGAAATAACATTTCTTTTTCTTGTATGGAACCCTAATTATTGAAGATGCTTGTCTTTTAAAATCTACTTCTACTTTTTTTAAGCATGTTCAATGTGTCAGTTTACACTGATGACTTCAGTAACTAGTATTTTCTCAGTCTTAGTTTTATGCCTGTACCTCCCATAGACTGCTTACTTCATTTGGTTATTCAAAAACCATAATTAGTGCAGTAATTAACATGTGGATCCTTCAAAGGAAGACTGTTAGAATCATGGGACGTCTCTCATCATTCTTGCTGATGTATAGATGATAAAAAGACTTGGTTGAGGTGACAACAGGATTTGTATTACTGCATATTATCCGAACTGCAGGGAAATTCAGACAGGACCGTGGTCCATGGAGTCTTTCCTTCTGAAAAAAGTAATTATCCACACTGTTTCTATAATGTAACTAGGTGTTATCCTGCATTTGCAGCTGTCAAATCATTTGTTTTAAAACCATTTTTTATACCTTATGATTACTTGAAAGTTTGAGGGTTTGCATGTTGTCTTTCAAGCAATTACAGAAGTGGGGTGCAGCAAGTGCAGCAACAAAAACAATAATAATAGTAATTTATATAAGCTTAACAGATTCCTTCTTGACAGTTGATTTCAGAGATGTTTATGGTAATGTTAAGTTGATACCATCATAAGATTGCATTCATAAAGAATAGGCCAAATTTAATTTTAGTTATTTTCCCTGGAGAAAATATATTTGTTTGTTTAAGATTTCAGATAAGCTGAATCTCTTGTGTTTTCAAGCCATAGTAAATGAGTTGCTGATATGTGAGTCTCTGTATGGCTCATGTAAATATATTCCAGCATTTCTCTGAGATGCTTATAGTCAATGTTTTCAGCTTCAATATACAATGTTTTAAATTAGTGCATTAAGGAAATTCACATTCTTTCATTCAGCCTTTAACTTTCTGTAAGTAGTGGTCCTCTTTTTCACATTCAGTGACATATGCCAGAAAAATTCAGTATTTTACCCTACAGGCAGCCCATGGGACTGGGATGAAATGGCCTCTATACATAGGGTATGACTTTATTTGCTAAAGAGGTTATTTGAAAAAGCCCTTAGGGTACTGCTGCCCTTTTGTCCCTCAAACTAGTAGGGGGAAAAATATAAAAGGAACTACACAGTAATCCCTTGTAGACAGGTGACCTTAAGCCAATTCTATACTGTAAGGTTTGTTTCCATTTAAACTCAAAACAGACAAAGGAAAAAAGCAAAATGCAGGTTTTAATCTGTTGCAGAAACATTGCTATTTTTTTCTGTAAATGTCTGTCAAATACAGACAACTTTTGCTGCAAATTCATAAAACTGAGTATCATTCTGTATAATTTAATTTAACATTCTATAGACATTATGCCCTATATTTTAGCAAAAACAGTATCTGAGGACTGATGGAAATAAACCTACCTCTGTTCTTTTCAGGTAACCTGTTCAGAATTTTATTTTCTTTACAACTGTTTAAATTCTGCGAGTACAGCCAAGCATAATTATGCAAACCTTCTGATTCCAGTCTTAACATTAAAAATGAGTCACCATCAGGATCCACTGGAAAAATCAGCAATCACTTTTGTCCTCTAAAGTTCTTTATCCCTCTGTTCTTAGTGTTGGCCATTGATTGACATGAACAGTGCTACAGTAAAACCAGATGTTATGACAGGGTTATGGTCCCACTGCACGTGTACCATTTGGTGGTGGTGGTGTATTTGGTGTTTAAACCAGTTTTCAGCCGCAATAGTTTTCCAATGAACAAAGCCAACAATGTTATTTTTTATATCATGCAATCAGCTGTTACAAGATATGTACCATCCCAATGCGAAACTGCTTTCTGCTCTAGGCAGGCTTCAAAACACCATTATAAATTATGAACAGCAGCTCTGAACCCACCTCAGGATAGCCTCTCATAAGTCACAGGTGTGACATCACAGAGCACTGTAATTAATGGGTGTTATGCCACTCCCTTGACTTATGAGTTTTTCAGAGGCTTTTAATTACATTTGAGTTTAAGCCATTCTGGCAGAATTTTGAAGAAACTCCAGTGGCAGGCTCTTCTGAATGAAGCTGTTCTAGTGACATTTGGAAAATGAGCCACTCTGGTGGCTGAAGGAAAATGTTTCAGCCGCTCTTCACGCCTGCTAGTCTGGAGGGAGGTTAAAGGAAACAGCTTCTGTCGACTGCTGCAGGCCCTTAGTTACTGTGTTCCTTTTCTGCATCAGGGGAGGAGCTGTGAAAACTGTGGTCAAATCCACATATTATATAAAATAAAAGAGGGAAAAACATCTGAAAAGCCAAGAATGTCTTGAAGGGTTATCATGATGTTATCAACCTGATTTTGGGTATAGAGGAGCCATTGTTTCACATGTGAGCACAGACTTCATGTAACTGGTAAAGAAGAAATTTTTCACTTATCAAGAATGAATTATAAATGATCACAAATTAATCAGCATTTAAAACTCTACTTGAGTTTCAGTGCCAAAACCCTATATCAGAAGAGCTTCACCCCTCATACGCATACACACCAGAATGCACATATCACAATATTAACTCAGGTGTAAAGCTTTGTTCTCTAAACAGCTGAAGCTTCATGTCATTGTTTATGTGCACAAAACACACATATCTCTCCATATGTTGGCACCATATTGGTGTTATCACCATAGCATTCTCTCCTCTTCAGATGATATTTTGTTATAACATTTGTTTTTGTGAGGCAAATAAAATATAGTAAATGTAAACCAATTATTTAACCAAATTACTTTGATCGTGGGAAACTGACAATTAGTGTTACAGCTTCTCAGCAGTGAAATCCACACAATAGAGCAGACTGTGATATTCTGTACTGCAGTGTAAGTCGATGTAGTGCATTTATTTTGTGTAGCAAGCTGTGAGAGAGGAGGAGAGAAGCGCGGCAGAGGAGCGAAGTCTGTCTTGATGAACTATTATTCTGTATCTGTGCTGCGTTTTGTGCGTTGTTTAGTTTTTCTGGGTTTGCTTGTTAATATATTGGGACAGCTCTTCACAGCAACCTTCATGACTTATGTCAACACCTAAAGCATATACACGTGGGTACAAGATGATCAGCTAATTAATCAAGGAGTTAGAGACTTGCCAAACTACCATTTGTAATTTTGATTTCTATTAAATGCTGATGACAGGTGAGTTTGGTTACCTATAACCACTGTTCACTTTAACAGTCTTACCTTTTGCACATGGATTGGAGAAGTATTAAAATCATGGGCACTGTTATACTCACAGGATCTGGGTTTATTCTCAGACCTTGAATGCATCAGCCCTTCCATGAAATAGCCGTGAGTTAGGAGAGCATTCTGGGCATTCTCATGCAAATGAGGCCACCAGACATAACACTTTGCTTCAAAATTGAAGCATTTGCTCTGCAGTGACAAGTAGATTTTAAAACTGGAGCAGGTTTTCTGAGCTAAGTGGGCAACTCTATCTGTCCTCTGAGATCCACTTTCTAAAATAAGTACCCATACATGAAGTCCTAATTCCACATCTGAGGGCTCAGATTGGCACTTACTACATAACCATACATCTCTGTCACTGTTTAACCAGGCCAATCTCATTCTGATGCAGATTAAGATGGTCCTTTATCCTTGAGTATTGTCCTTCTCCCACAATCACATGATAAAAAAACACCAGAAGATGCACATAGCACTGCGAAGTTGAGGTTGATCTGGTATTCAACAACTCTTAAAGCCAAGGTCTCATGATACATTGCTTCAACCACTACAAATTTTAATTAATGCTACAGCATCTTCTCAGCAGCCCTCAAGAATTTAGCCAGTAGGTCATGAGGGTCCTCACCTGCTTACAGTTCACAGAGAATACCTGTAATCAGAAACTATTTCAGTCCAGTTTCGGGCCCAACTTCAGAAATGGTAAGAAAATTCAACACGTGTTTTTCTCTCTCTCTCTCTGTAACAAAATGAGCACATCCCAAGTGCTACTTTAGGCTGTGCTCATAAAAAGGGGTGTGGAAAAGCAGCAGAGTTAAACATAGTGACTCGGGATTAGGTAGTTTGTAATCAGCATCCTAATGCCCTTTAGAACCCAGAATGGATTTCAGAGCACTGGCATTAAATGATAAAGAATGAGCAGAATCCAGACTTTTAGTTTTGCTTTAATCCAAAATTGTATTAATTGCTTTGTGACTCAGTGGGAATTTTGTCCATGTCCTGGATGTGGACACCATTTTACTCCTAATCTCTGACCAGTATTGTCCCATGTGCTGCATGCTGGAGGTGACAAAGCTATAGGTGCAAATAATGCTATTAAATAGCAATGGAGGTACTTGATCTGCTGGGAAAGAAAGGATTTATAGAAGGTAATGGAGACAGTGGGTACTGGATTGCTGCAATGCTGAGACAATCAGGCTTCTCAAATTCCTTGTGGCCCAGTGTCACAGTGTCATTGTCAGTGTAGTGCTGTATGGTACCTCAGAAATGGCTAGTGGTTTCTTTACATGCAGGTTTGGGTATCAAATTCAAGGCATTCACTTTTGAAAATGTAGATCTTAAGGACTTCACAGCTTGTTAGACCTTTTCAGTCATGTGTGTCCATCCTCAGAAGCAGGAGCTTTCTTGGGATGACTGGTTAAAGTTATGGAGAGAGTTGCTTTCAAAGTTGTGTTTTCTGATGTTTGCAGCACATTTAGATGGTACCTCAGCTCTAGGAACAAATTGCCCTCAAACCATCCCAATATATAATTCTTTAAGTATTTGAGTTCAAATACTTAATGTTGGTGTGAATGGATAATAAAGGATGTTGAGAAAGAGCTATTGCAGTTGCCCTTCTTTTTTGTTGTTGTTATTTTTGTTGTGCATTAGCTATATTATCTCCCAACCTCTTTTTGACCGGTTATTTAAGTAAAACTTGGTGTTACATTTCCTTTTATTACAAATGCTATTTATACACAAATGGTAGCAGATCATGATGCAGCAAAGAACTTTTTATACTGCATAGATTGTGCAGCAAAATAGTGCTTTATCAGCATTACATGCCTCAGTGAGGAGTGTTTTGCTGTTTTAAATCTCATCATTATGAGAAGAATGTATTATCTGGATACAAAGATTTTACTGGAAACTATTGAGCTAGGCTGTTGTCATCTAACTGAAAATGAAATAATGTTCATGATAATTAGACAAGGGGGATTAATGAAAAACCCACACTATATATACACTATATATATATTTGCATACAACCTCCGAGATCTACTTGATCAGTTAGAACATGGTCACGTTCGTTTTTGCTTCTTTGCCGTGGGACAATCCCAGAAGTTATGGGCAATCCTTTGCCATTCTGCACTTAAACTCCTTGTCTACAAGCATGATGCAATGTGAAGATGGTTGAGGAAATGAAGCACGTGATGTGACAGGCCCATCTGTGCCAGCTTTATGAAACAAAAGTGCCCAGTATGATCATCCTTGCCTTTTGTTCCACATGATGCTGCTCAGGCCACGGGTTTGTGAATGCTGCCAGTAGAGTCTGCAAACCTCGATTTATCTAACCGCTTCCTCTCCTGTGCTGTATGCTCTCAGCTGCACTGCAAGCTTCCCTGCCCCCATGATTTTCTCCCTTTACCCAGCCCTTTTCCCCAGACGAATCTGAGGCAGAACCTCCTAGCAATTTTCCAAGGTTCTGGGCTCAAAGACTAAACTAATTTATTTTTGAATTGCAGATCAAACATAAACTGCAAAGAAGCATTTAATCAGTTAGGAGAAGCAAGGGTATGGCTTGTTTAAGTCCCAGAATCCATAAACCTGTAATGATTTTATTATATTGGTGTCAGTTTTCATTATTTTCATAAATGGGTGTTCCCTGCTTAATGCACGATATTTGCATCTGATGAACCAACGAGTTTAAACATGGTTTGTTTTAATGCTTTGTGAATTTGCATTCAAATTCATCAGAAGTAATTCTATTTGAAATCACATAGGGCTAAACATAGTGGTTGTAAATCCATTTGAATTGAGATGCCAGAATCAGCCCATTAATCTACAAATCTGCAATATAATTTTTGTATGGTTGGTGGGCTTCTGTTCTGTTTTTTTGTGATGAGGCAGTGGGGATACCAAGTGCATGCGTGGGAGGGGAAGTGTTTGAGGAGGTTGTGATAAATTGACCAAGTGGGAGTATAGCTTTGTTATGGAAACCAGCCTGCAAAGGAACATATGAAAGGCCAGAGACCATGGTTTGAGCATGTCTGTCACTGCCACTTGAGGTAATTGCACGAGGAGAAAGCAAGTCTCTCAAATAAGCAGATTCCCTAATATTTAGGATGATAGAGATTGGCACCAGCACCTTCTATTCTTCTTCAGAGTGTCAGAGTTCACCCAAAGGTTGAAGTAGTGCTATAGCCTGCATTTAGTATTTTAAGTCCTCTTGCTAAACAATCTGGTACCTTGGATTTTTCTGTGGTCTGTTAAAAAGGGAATGAATAAATGCAGCAAGGTTCACCTCCAACAGAAACAGACTCTTTTTGGAAGGAGTGGAGGGGGCTGTACTGTAGCAAGCAGTGCTTCATTTCTTGAAAGCAGTAGAAGAAATCTGTATTTTTTTCATAGAAACTGGAGAATTGATTTAATTTCTGTGTTCTTAAATAGACTGAAATGTCTGAAATTAAGATGTTTGTTTAAGCTAATAGTTACCAGATTTGAAGATGAATACATCATTGTCTGCGAGTGCAAAAGAATGTGTGTATCAGAGGGATTACTCTCTAAGAAGAAAGGTTTATCAACAACATTTTCCACACTACACATATTTCTGAAATGTAACAATGAGGTTTTGGAGAAACTATTTAAAAAAACTAAGTAATACATGTTAAAAATACAAAAATTCTTAGTTATCCATAATGTATGTTAGCCTTTTTAAAGGAATGTATTCATTCATTTGTTTGAATAGATGACAATTCAAAATGGCATTCAGCTGATAGTTTTGAAAATGTTCATGTAATTATTTTGCTTAGTTATAATCAAGCTGAATTCAGTTGGATAGATATGTGTATGGCTGAGGGCAAGACTGATTTTTTAGCTAAGTTTGTGTCTGCCTTCCTCTGGGAACTAGTGGTCTTGCTCTGGCCCTCGTGAAGCTGAAATTCAAGAATCTGTGTCCCTGTTCTCAATGGCTTGGACTGAAGCTAACAGGGTCCAGCTCAGAAAAGCATTTAGGCCTGTGGTTAGCATTAGCTCTGTGCTTAATTCCCAAAAGTCTAACTACAGGTCCCTTCTTCTGCACTTGCAAGAATTGCGGTGAGCAGGAAGTCTGCCATCTGACATCTGTGAAATGAGCTGGTAGACTTGAGTCTTTTTCATAATGAACCAGTTTCCATCTCATAAAATTCTGTAATTGCAGATGGTATCAGTGGACACCTATGACAATCTCAGCAGAGATTGCAGCCCAGCATTCCTCATTATAGGGTACATGGACACTGAACTCCTCTCGGCTCATGAACGTGGGGTTGAGTCATTGACAGGGCATTATCAGGAAAATAGCAATGATGTGACTAGAGCTTCACGGTGGGTAAATGGAGTACCTCAACTCTTGGAGTTGACAATAGGCTCTCCTAAGAAATGATAATGCAGTGATTAAGACGTAAAACTGGGACTCAGCACACCTGGGAATTCTTGTGTGACCCTGGCAACACACTTCTTGTTTTTCACATCTCTGCTTGGAAAGTTAGTATAATGCTTTTTCCATTTTTATGGTGTTATTTAGTGATAAATATCTTACCAATTGTGAGCAATTCACGAGATACAGTTTTAGATAGATTTTAAGGCTGTTCTGTTCAGTTTGCATTTGCATATTCTCGTGCCTAGCACTAGTGGAAAGCAGGCCAATTTTACTTTACTTCTGAATTCTGCATTGGGGAAATCAGCTTTATGAAAGATATCTAAAAAAATTTCATAAAACTCACTCTATTGTGAAAGAGGCCCTAGAAAAAGTAACATATGAAAGAAGAAAAATATTAATTTTTTACTTCTTTTAGCTTGTTCTTTTAGGTGCTGATATAACTTTTCTTCTGTCTGTGTACATTTTCATATGTGCATTTTCTTTTTATAAAGAAAATAATATCATTCAAAAATCTTTAGAGTATTTTTATTTCAGTAGAAGCACTTGAATAATGTTTTAAGGGTACTTGGAGACACAGTGAAAGAAGTGGTGAACCTCAGTGGGTTTTGGAGCATTGGAATGTATCCTAAAAGTTAAAGCTACAGAATCCATAAGCCATACCTGTGTCTTGCAGCAGCTGTTTCAACCTGTGATGCCATGGGCTGCTCTGAAGCTCTGTAATCTGCACATATTTGAAGTAGCAAACCACAGCGAGTCCTGGCAATTGGTCTGTTCCATGCCAGAAGTTAGAAAACTCTGAGCTCACTAAACTACAGTAGCTGGAAAAAGAGTAAGAAATATTTTTTTATAAGGTAGCTGAAATAAGAACCTTTTAACCAGAGTGTCAGCAGGACCTGTTAGTTTCTTAGTGGTTTTGAAAATCAGATCTTCCAGGTATCTCGCTCCAGGCTCCTGGGGTTGTTTTTTAGTTTGGGGGTTTTTTGTTTGTTTGTTTTTGTTGTTGTTTTTTGGTTTTGTTGGTTGGAGTTTTTTTGGCAGGGATGTTATCTGGTCTCCATTCTGTCACATATCCAAAGCTTTACTGCTTTCATAGAAATTATCATGAATTTCTCTGAAATTTTGGCCACTGTAACAAAGAAATTTGAACTAAGTTCCAGCAATAGTAAAAGTGCTTGGCTTCATTTATACTCCCACTAAGGATGTTGTACCAGGTCCTGGGTATGATGGCATTCACTGCAGCATGCATCATGCTACAGACAAGTGAGCCATGGTGTTTTAAAACCACTTGACATCTTTTACTTAGCATGGTTTTAAACATTACTTGGCCTCAGTTGAAGACAGACATAGATAATAAATGTATTCTAATAATAATAATTAATAATAAATATAATAATAAATAAAAATAATAAAGCACTTAAACAAGCGCTTTCAAAATTAAGAACTAAGTGGCATTTTTAAATATTTTAGATAAATATGATCATGATTTAATTTTAAAATATTCTCTCTTTTCCTAGTCTAAGTTGGGTCTCAGAAAGGAAAAAAATTAAAAGAGCTAATGAGATGACCTAGCAGAGTGGCAGGGGTTGTTCACTAGTCCATATTTGACTAGGATTCATTTTTCATATGATTGACAGTCATCACAAGTTCTCTGGGTTTTAAGACTTAGGGGACCACAGTCTTGAGTGAATTTTAGTTCAGAATGGAGATGTTTACAGAAGTTATTTAAGTAGTTCCTGCAGAATCCCATGCTGCTTTTCACTGAATTGTTCTGGAATAGTATGGATTTGCAGTCTAGATGGTGATGAGCTGGGTTAAGTCATACTCTTAACTACCGTACAGTCTATTTATTCCATCTGGGAGCTTCCTCACCCTGGCACCTGAAAGTGGATGAGGCAGCTGAATTGACTTTCCATTTCTCACCATGTCTAACCATCTTCCTGCAGTATGACATGAACATTCTAGTCTTTCATCAAAATAATATTATGCTTATCTAATAGAGACAAAAATTTTCCTCCCTCTCCAGCATTTGCAGATTATGTAGCCAGAATATCTGCACTTAAACCTTCAATATTTGCATTCAAGTCAGACTTCTGATAGATCTTGTTTCACTATTCTGAATATTCTTTCGTCAAGATCTCTCTCCTAGAAAAACCAAGACATAATCTAGTTGTATCTGTACCAGAACAATACGTAGCAGACGTGCCTTTGAATATGCAATTAAAAATTGCTTTGGCCTGTTTTCTTTTCCTGTTTTACATTTCATAAACTCACATGTAATTTGATGAACACTGTCATTCTTTAAATTTCTTCTGCATTACAGTTCTCAGGGGACTTGTCTCTCATTGAATATATTTTTTGCATATTTACTCTCTCCACAAGTGCTAGTATGCAATACCACAAGTTCAGTCTGACCTTATTATTTTCTTAATTACTTATGTTACGTCCTGGTTTTCTTTGTACTGTTAATGCTTCCAGTTTGGTATTAGCTCCACGTGCCATCTAAAAACAGTTGATTTCTTCCTCTAGATAATCAACAATTTGGTAGTCTTATCAATAGGACAGTGTGGTAATTATTCAGGTCTGGAACACATAACTTTGCAGCCAAGTGCAGGCAACTTGGTAGGGAGGTTCTGAGCCATTTGCGAAAGCTGCAGTTCAGCAATTTACTTTGCATTTCCTTGCCTCCCAAGGTAGACTATCTTGCAATTCCTGCATCGACAGTGCTCAACAATGGCCCAGAAAGCACCAGCTTTTATATCTTCTGTCTTGCTTTATCTACATCCTGCCTTGTGCTTTCTAACACTGGGGGTGGAAGACAGTTCATGTAAGTGCTACTCTATCAGTAGCACTGAAAATAAATTCCTGTCGGCAGAAAGGTTAGTTACATGAATGGCTCTTCCTTTGAAGATATTCTGGAAACATGCTGCTTCCAGCCTTCACCAGACATGATTCATGAAAAGAAGACTTTGTCATGAACTCTACCCTTGAAAGTGGTATAAAAGAGTTACCCATCTCTGCAGCCTCTATTTCCCATCCAACCTCCCAGAACCAGCAAGCACCCCTGCTTCATGCTTCCTAAGTAATCCCAGCATTACTGCTAGGCCTGTGACACTCTGAGGTGAAAAATCAGCATGGTTTCTGACGCTCATAATTTTGGGCGTGGGAAGAAGTCTTGATGCTGTCAAGTGCCTCAGGAGGGAGGGGCAGCAAAGGGGAAGGCCTGTGCATTGAAGGTGTCCCGCCTATAACCAGCCCTATTCTGTCCTCCCTGTATGTTCACATTTTCCTTGCACTGAGACAGAATTTTGGGGTGGGAAATATGATGTCAGAAATTTGGAAACTGCCTTCACAATTAATTCACCTTCATCTTAAGCCAGGTACCACTGTGGAGACAGCTGCACTCATGGCTGATCATGTGTTGTGGCTACACATGTAAGACTGAAGCATCTAATCATGTTGGGTTTTTTTCCAAAACACAGCTTGGCGTGACCTACAGCTTTCAGACTAAATTATTGTAGTGCTTCTTTCTGTAGATCTATTGCGAAAATGCACAAATATTATTTGCCACTGGCATTACACTTGATGTTGTAAAACCAAAGAAACAGATCTTTCTCCACTGAAAACCTGTAAAGTGAGAACTATAAAACCCTCTTCTCTTGTTTTCTTCTGAAACTGGTTGTAATGCTTTCTTCCTCTCACTGTATCAGACTCTACAGCTTAACATAATGTGTTTCACTCCTCCAGTTTTCTTTACTATATTCCCAGGCAAGTGAGAGACTAAAAGGAAAATATCAAATGTATGTCAGTGTCTAGATAAAAAGCTGCAAAATTAAGTTATGAAGCTTGCCCTTTTTAGCAAAATCTCATCTTGGGCCAGTATAGTTCCTTCCTTGTAGCAGTTTATTGCTTCTAATAATGTGAATCAGGGATCATTCCAGTGTGCTTTTGATGAAATCCACAAAAGAGAGTATGCTCATCTCCTTTAATGTTTTGGACATTGAAGCAGAATATTTTTTTCCAGGTAAGATAATGCATTAATTGCTTCACTTAGTAGATTAGCATTAGCTTTTGATATAAGCCATCCCATAGACTCCTGACACTTTGCATGCTGAGCAGTCTTGTCCTTGAAGTTACTGTAGTGCACAATGATCAGAACTTACCGCTGATGTTTTGTTAGCATTTACCAGCAGTGTCTTGGCAGAGGGTGACCTCCAGTACTGTCTCTAAACATTTTCAATTTACAGACTCAAGAATTTTTGCTGCCTTTGCCTCTCATTCTTTTGAGGAGGTCAGCCCTTTATGAATTTGCCACAAGAAAGAAGTTCAAAATACACTATATACTTAAACAGCTTAATAGGAATATAGCCGCAATGAACACACGACATACAATTCATTTTAATATTTATAGAAGAAATTCATGTTGTTTTAAGTGTACACAAGCAGCTGCTGTCATTTGGCTATGAGCAGATGTTAGACCTCCGAAAGCTTCACTGACAATTAAAATACTAACAGTTAGTGTTTTACCCCAGCTGCAGGTTCTGTTTACTGTAAATTTGATTTTAATGGTGCCTCTGTGCAGTTATTGAATAGGTTTGTTTTCTACTATACATGCAAAAGTGTCTACAATGAAGACAAATGGTTATTTCCCATAATTTACTCTGGAAAGATATGAGTATAGCTCTAACATAGTTCAGTTTATAAATGAAATACAGATATGACTATCACATTTGAAATGGTAGTTTCTGCTGTCTTAACTAACAAAAAGAACTAAGGAAACTTACTATTTGTAGTTATTCCCAAGCATTCTACCTAAAAACTGCTGTGCTTTTTAAATGGGTTGAGATGTACCCTCAAGCAAAGAACAGGTGCTTCTTTTTACTGAAAGGGTGCATAAATCAGAATAGATAAATACAGAAAATCATGATACTCACAGTTGATAGGTATGCTGAAGAATGTAATTTCTGCTTGATCATTTAATACCATAATGTTTTATTTTAGGTATCCCTTACAAGAGTCTGTTCTCTTTAGTGAATATATGTACATCAAACGTTAGGGAAGGCCAGCCATTTTCAGAATTGTTAATCCCAAAGGCCTGATTATGCAAACACAATGCATAATGCAAGCAACCATGTTTAGTCCCTTTGAGACTATTGAGGCTAACTATGGCAGTAAGCAGTACGCCTGATAAATAAATGTTTATAAAACCAGGATTTGGATGTATATATTCTTGAAAAACAAAAACTTTTGCTGAGATAACAATGACGAAAAGGGATTTTTTTTCTTTTTTTGACAAAGCTATTAGTGTCTAGGACTAGACCTAGTTCAGAAATTCAGAACATTTTCCCTGTGAGGAGAGCTTGGGGGGGTTTTCCCCTATTTTACTCATATTAGTGTATTATTTTTCATATTGTATTATATTATGTGTTCTGTCTGCCTAGGAAACAGAGATCTCTGGTTTTCCCAAGCACAACCTGAACCCCTTGAAATTGGGATTCTGATTTAGAAGTGCTAAAAATGCACTTTCCATTTGCACTGCAGGGGATAAAACAGAAAGAATGCATCCGAGTATCATCAATGTCAGTTGTTCCCAAACTGAAGGCCAGAGTAGTCTTTGAAGCTGGACTGCCAAGAAATGTCCAGACTGGCTATCTTCATCTCAAGCTGCTAAATTGCACTGGAAGAGATATCTGAAATACTCCAGATACATTCCTGATGCTGCCTGCCCGGGTAGTTAATTGCTGCATATGCCACAGAGAGGTTTTTGCTCACACATCAGAGTTGAGAAGAGCAGCCTGCATGGTGGCAAACTGGTAAAGAGGAAAGTGGTTTGCAAGTAAACCAGTTTCTCCACAGGTTAGGCAGCTGTAAATTCTGCATGTTAATACTGTACATGTTTGCCACAATCAGTGGGTGTTTTGGTATGTATATTTTTTATTTGCATTCTGTCTGTAACACTGGACTCTATAGCATTCATTTTTGACCTTGAGTGCAGGAAAATAAAAACTGAAATTTTTCCTAGAGAAGGCCCTTTCCCAAAGGTTAATTAGACACTTAAGGGAAACTAAACTAAACCAAACCAAATAAACTGCCTAAATACCCTAACAGGATGGCTTTGCTATTTAATTTGGTGGTTTTCTTTTTCTTTTGTGTCTTTCTGGGGCCATTGACATAGTTCTGTAAGATGTGGAAGGTAAAAATAGCAAGCAGTAAATTTCAGTCTGTTTTTCAAAAGAAAAAATATTACAAGCACAAATTAAATGTGCTTTCTTTCACATTTTTAGAAATCTAAAGGACATCTGCTGCTTTTTAAGATACCTGAAATGCTAAAACTTCATCCGTTATTCAAGCAGTTCTTAGAAGACCTTGAAGTTTCCAAATATGATTGAGTGGTTAAGGACAAAACTAGAAGCTAAGGCTTTCTTGAGTTTCAGCATTGAAACACGAGATTACTGGATTTTTAAGTATAAAATAAACTATGAACATTATTTGGGATTTTGTTGTTGTTGTTTTTGATTTTATTTTTAATATATTGAAAGGGGAAAAAAATTAAGTGTTGCTGTATTGGTATCTCTTGAGATCTATGTAATTTGTGTCAATGGAGGAATTTTTTTATGTCTCTTAGGGAGCTGGTAAAATCCCCTGTAGGTATACTTATTTGTATTGCTTTACAAATACTCACTGCCTTTGTGGACATAATAGTAACAGGGCCATTTTGGGTTGCTGATTTATTTCACTTCTTGCTTTGACCCATCATATCTTCAGCAGAGGACATGAATGAGCCTTCACAACCTCTTACTTACTAGCTTAACTAGCTGGTTTAAAAAATGCTGGCCCATAAGTGCATTATTTGCACATAAAAGCCTTGCAAATGATAAGGAAAAGTTTTTACTATGGTCAAGGAACAGAGGTCTGAAAAATGCATTTATTATTATGGCCTCTGAAAATCAGGGAAATCCCAAATTATGCCACACTTCTTAGACAGTATTTAGCTAATTGAAGTAGAGATCATTACAAAAATAATTGAAAGAAAACAGAGCAGAAGCTTGTAGCTTGATCAAGACATAAGTTATATTACTGTATGAATTTGAAAAGTGGACTTACTGTATTATTCAAAATACTGTGCTGCAATGTAGACAATAGCTTTTAAAATAAGAAAATCAGTTGCTTGTTCAAGTGATGTTAGACATAAGGTGATTTTTTAATATCTTTTCAATTCCTTACAGGTTGTATTTAATTGAAGGAAAATATGTTTCTTTGCATTCACAGTATTTAATATTCGTTGCATTTTAGCAGATACGAAATGTTTGTTTGTGTCAATAAATACTATACCTAATCACCAACATATGAAAAATTAAGTGTTGCTGAATAGGGAACTATAAATCAGCCTCCTAGAACTTTTATAGAAAAGGAAAAATAGCTGTTTTAAGCTAGCTGTGTAAATGCAGATCATTTCCGTCGTCATAACAGATTATTTCATTTATGACTTACTGCTTTGTCCTAAAGGTGCTCCTTGTGAAGGATGTCCTCAGCCCAGCCTCACCACACACAGCCGCTTGCTACAAGTTTTGGGGAAGGATTAGAATTCTAAAGAGGCTGCTGGCTGAGAGCAAGGTGGTGCTTTACATATAATATTAGCCCAGACTTTCCTCACGCATTACGCGTTTCTTTCTGAGACAAGTCTCCTTAATGCCATCTTTATCTGCTACACGATGCATGAAATCTACTTTCTGTTTTAGAACTGCAGCTGACCCCCGACCCCATGAGTGGCGCCACAATGTGACCTTTCTATTGTCATCAGCTTTCATTCTCCTGAAAATTCTATGAATTTTTATTACAAGTTTTTTTAAACCAAGCTGAGGCTTCAACAAATTACTTGACACAGATGAGATGAAGTTGTTGAAGTAGTGTTAGATAAGTTTTACAGCCAGCATGTGTGCTGCTGAACAGTACAAAGCCAGTGTCCTACAATGTCATACACCAGTAACTGCTGAGCCTACTATTGGATAAATACATCATTTTATGGAACATTGATTGTTCTATAAACCCAATGGAGTATTATGCTCTATGATCAAACCATTTAGATTGTGTGTAGAGCACAGAAAATGCCATATTCAGGATGGTACTAAAAGTGCCATTTGTGTATTTTATGGATGTCATTACGGGGGAAACTTCTCTCTGTAGGCCCTGTTTACTGCAAAATTTTTTAGTCTGTAATGACATTTTTCATTCACAACGTATGCCTTCAAGAGAGGGGGCCCTTGTTTTATTTGTTTCATTCGAGTTTACTGCACAAATCCTGTACATTTTAATTAAATGTAAGCTTAACAAAAGAATAAGGTATTTATTCTGTGGGGAACAAATGATGACAGTAACAAAAGAATAAAACAGACACACAAAAGGAAGTCAGGTATTGAGTAAGAGAGAGGGGAAGAGGTACTAAGCCCTATTTCGAGTTTCCCAGACACACATTAAACATCAAAGCATTTCTTTTAGCCCTATTTCAGGAGTTTGTGGTCTCAGAGAATTAAAATAACCTGTGAATATGGATTTAATGTCTAAAATATCCTGACATTTTCAAATAAAAAACTAACAGTCGCTTAGGACTCCAACTGATAAATAATGGCTCTGCTGAAATGACAGACTTCTTGGAAAGAAACCAATTCTCTGATCATTGCACCCCTAGATATGAAACACCTCCTTACAAATTGTCTGAATATGAGCTCTCGTATCATTATATTTTGTCATTTTAATGCCTATTTGTGTATCTTTTTAATTTGCAGTGACATGCAATCAGCAACAAGTCCACTTTTCCTAATATTAATGTGGGCTTGTATTGCAGCTTATGTTTGCCGTGTCAGCCAACACTTACCCCTTCTCTTTAACCATTAAGAAGGGGCAAGATGCAGGCTGGATTTACTGGGACAACATGGTTTGTTGCTACATACAGTCCAATAATGTGACACGTTCCTTAAATACATAAAAATTCCTACAAATGTTGTGTTGGATTCCAGTGCTTCATTATGGGAATAGCAGCTAAGCCTCAAAATCTGTTGTTTTCTAAATATCTTCCCTACTTGGCTTTTCACTGTTGAAACAAAAGAAAATCAGTAAAATCTGCAATTCATATTTACCATGAAAAATCACTAAAATTGAAGTTGATGTTCCCAGTAAATTCTTGGTCATAGTCCAGTTAAAATTTAAAGTTACAGTAGATTCACATTAGTTTAAATGACACTTGAACTTCTACACAGCTCAACATTAATTCATTATAGTTGAAATGGAAGAATCTTCAGTGGGTGAATCTTTTACAATCTGATTGAGGCTGTTACATTTTATAGGAGCCATTTTTCAAAGCAGTACTGACAGCACTTGAAGTTATTAAATTGCTGAATCAAAAGATGGACCTGCATTCGCATTTATGAACTGTGATGGAATAGCTGGGGTTGCACTGAGCTGAGGTTAAGATGTTGGTGTAGTTAAGCTTCATCACACCCCTTAGTGACAGCAGTATTTACCCATGTAGTTTACTTTAATGGTCAGGAAGTGGCTTAACTCACCTCTGGATTCAAATAGATTAAGTAAGCAGTCAGAATGGCATAATTATCAGTGCTGCGAGGGATTCACCGGATAGCTCTTCACCCAGGAGACTTCCCATTCAATTGCACAGTAAAGACTGGAGTTGCATAGATTCACAGGCACAGCATTTATTTGAGGAGATGAAAACAGGGTGAATTTCCTTTTTCTTTCCCTTCCCCAGACCTGAGCTTCTCCTCAATACACTGATGATGTGTCCTGTACATAAATTATTATGATCTTTAGAGAAAGTTGTCATGATTTTAGTGTACGTGCATGTGAAAATTATGATTGTAGAGTTATTTTGATTTTGGAATCCAGTGAAAAATGCATGATTTGTGGAGTTATTTTGATTTAGTGCCACATCATTGCCAGGCTCCTCTTTTATCTTGTCAACAAAGCAAGATTCCTGAGAGAATTAATTACTTATACTCTATTACAAAATGTGGAGGAGCTAAGATAATTGTCATTTTATGTTGATTTCCCCTTCCTACTTTTCTGCTCTTTGGGGGGTCATGTGAATGTCAGTGCCTACGGAGAGCACAGGAAAAGTGGGAATAAGAACCAATCGTATACTACAGTAGGCTTACTTTCTTATACCTGACAAAGTGTACTTCAATTGCATGTGCCAAATTTTTATGCAACATCACCTGGAAACTCTCTAATGTTTTTAATCATTAATTTTATTTTCCAATGATAACCTGCCTTGCAAACCAGGAATAAGAAAGTTGTAGGGCGTAGGTTTAGACTTGTGAAGGTGATTTGCAGCCTTTCGGCTTGACAAAATTACTTCTTTGTGCTTCACAGTACAGCTCTCTAACAGAAGCTCTGTAATTGGAAAAAGGATGGATAGATGGATGGTTGGATGGATGGATGGTTAGATAGATAGATAGATAGATAGATAGATAGATAGATAGATAGATAGATAACAGTATAAGACCTCGGTCTTTTAATTATTGATATTATTTTGGAATTTTAGTTTGATATGCGCCTTAACATAGCAAGTTGCTAGAGTCTGCAAGGTGCTAAGTATTCAGTCTTGGAGTAAATGAGCTTCTAAGTGTGAACTTACCTTTAAGCAAATGAGTCTGTTTTTTAGAGCCCATTTTAATTCTCTGTGGGATCAGGGTCTGACAGCTCTGTGCTTTGAGTGAAAGAGCCCCCTTAGACCAGTTTTAGTATAATTTGCTTGGTCTCTTGAGTTCAATGAAGCACGTTGTTCACTAGAACTGGCTTGGAAAGTAGTGCTAGCCTGAAATTTCACTGTAAGTGTCACTTTTTTCCTTGCCTGTTTTTATCCCAAGCAAGCCATGGCATAGCTATTTACATAAGTGGTAAGAAGCTACACCTGTTATTCCAGAGACATGATTCCAGTCTGTGTAGATGAATTTAAACTGGGATGTGTATATGGGCAGTCTCAGCAGCATGGACTTAATCAGCCTTCCCAAGGCCCATCTGTCACTAGACCCTCACCTTGTTTGTAATGTCCAGCACCCACTCTTCTCTCTGTGTGCACTGGTTGTGTCCCACAGCTTGCTCCCAGCACACGGAGAATCTTCCTGGGTGCTTCTGGATGGCGCTGCCATGTGGAGACAGGGAGGGATAGAGCTATGCTTCCATGGACATCCACAGAGCTGGCCACAGAGTCCTCTCATTTATGTCTTCCCAAAAGCATGTGGGCCTTTACTTGAAGGGTGATGGCCTTGACTTTGTACAGCTTTGGGCACCATTTGCCTTGCGGAAGCTTTATTGTTAGTGGTGAGAATTGAGAAGGAAACCTTCAATGAGACAAAACCAAACTGGGTGGCACAGCAATCAGCTGGAATATGGAGGTTACAAGTATTATAGTTGATTTCAGCTAAGATGTGTAATTGGGGGGTCTCTGAATTAGATTTTATAGAATATACAGCTTAGGGTAAGAAAACTACCAAGTGTTTTCTCCAGGAAACTGGGTGAATGACTGAACCAGTCACATGAGCTGGAGAAGATGCTGGATGGAAAAGGAAGGGGAAGACAATGGCATCAAAATGACAGCATGGCAATCACCTCCCCAACAAAAGCTGTGTATTAAGATGTGCCACGGTTTCTCACACCGAGATATGTTTAATGTAATATACAATCCTAAAAATCATTACTGGAGTACTGAAATATCACAATAGGATCTTCTATAAAAGATGTGGCTTTTACCTGTATACTGTATTTATCTGGGCTTTTTTAATACAGAATATTTTTTAAAACACATTTAAATTGTTAATAAGCTGCAGAATTGTTACACTCAGCAATTATTTCAACCATAAATATGTTGTTTGGAACGCATGCAAATAGGTTTTGTTCATTTGCTCATTTTATCTGTGTTTTCTGTCAATGAAATCTAAAAATTGACAAGGAATATTTTCCATTTAAGCTACAATTTGTTAAAGTAATGAACTGATACTTGCCATGATACCATTTTAAAAGCATATTTTGTCTTGTAGGCATTGTGTCCAAGTCCTACGAGTGCCGACTCAAGGGGCAAGGAGCAACCTTTGTGGAAACCACGAGCCCTTTTACTGCAGCAGCACTGGGAGAGGTTTCTCCAGTGAAGGAGGCGGCCTTTCGGGGCAGCAGGAGACAGCCACAGTCCCCTGAGGAAGTTCAGCAGTTCATTATTATTCAAGGATACGACGGTGACTTCGCCATCGACGCTTCCGTGGAAGAGACAGCAGCGGCCACCCTGCAGACGCTGGCGATGGCAGGACAGATGGCCAGGGTGGTCCACATTACAGAGGATGGGCAGGTCATAGCCACAAACCAGAATGGTTCCCACGTGAGTAGTGTGGTTCCTGAGCAGATCCTTACAGAGCAGTTAGCAGATGGTGCCACACAGGTGGTGGTGGTTGAAGGAGCAGGAGCTGACATGGAGGAGGCCGTTCAAATAGACGCGGTTCCTGACTCCAGTAGCACAGTACTGCAGCAGATAATGCGACAAGAAGTTTTAGATGCTTCTGAGGCTACAGCCCATCCTCCAGAGTCCTCCTCGGCATTAGATGCCCTGCTTTGTGCTGTGACAGAGTTGGGTGAAGCGGAAAACAAATCTGGACTCCTTGACAGATGCAGGTCTGGTCACAAAGACTTCTTGCAAATGCACAACCCAGAGATGCCCAGCATTCCCAGTGATGCAGAGGGACAAGAAATACAAATGTTCCATGAAGTTCAGGAGTCTCAGGAAGATACCAAACCTATGGAAGTAGTGACAAGGGTCATGCACCCATCGGCTGTAATTGCATCTCAGGAGAGAGCTCAGGCTGCCTTCAAGAACATGGTGCAAGGAGTGTTGCAGTTTGCTGTGTGTGACACGGCTGCGGCCGACCAGCTCATGAAAGAAGGTGTCACCCAGGTCATTGTAAATGAGGAAGGGACTGTGCATATGGTAGCTGGAGAAGGCTCTCAGATAATTATGCAGGAAGCTGGTAGTCACACGCTCAGTGTGCAGAGTGAACACATGGATTTAGTGGAGTCAGATGGGGAAATATCACAGATTATTGTCAGTGAAGAATTAGTTCAAGCCATGGCTCAGGGTTCTGATGGTGACTTCTCTGAAGGTGCAACGCACTACATCGTCACAGAATTGCCACCAGACATGCAGAATGAGCCCGGTGTGTACTCACACACCGTGATAGAGACAGCTGGGTCCCAAGATGTTCTGCAGGCTGGTACTGCTATAAAAGCAGAAGATGTAGCCCCTGATAGAGCGAGAGAACAGTTAACAAGCATGGTCATTTATACAGAGGGTGGCTCACAGGTAATTCAAGGCCAGAGAGATTATAACAAAGTACAAGAAGCATGAGGAGCTTCACATATAGGCTGGGTGCAGAGCAGAGCTGGATATTGCCAGAATCATGGAGGCACTGCATTCCTGGAATGTTTTCTGTAAAGCCTTCTCAGTAGAACCTCCTCCAAGCCAGGTAACAAATACATATCCTGCTAATAGGAGGAGTTCACTGAAGAGGATAATACAATTTTGTTACAATAGCTCTAGTAACTATTATATGGGATTATTATAAAACAAGTGTACTAGGGTACAAAACAGGATAAAAAGCCCCTAGCCCAAAATAGAAATTGTTCTGTTCAGTGCTTTCTTTGTCAATGTTTTTGTCTTAATGTTGTTTTATCTCAGGGTAATTCCCTGCCTTCTGTCATTTTGTATAACATAATCACAGGAGTAAAATAATTGCACTTACGTGTACATTTTGTGAACTGATAAATATGCAAAAAAATACAAACCCCACAATAGCAAGGTAAACAGGCAAGTATTCATACAGTATTGGGTGCCCTTCTTCATTTTAAAGTAGAACAGGTGACAGTTTGCTTTCCAAAATCTTCCTTTAAAACATGCTTGGCTAAAAATATGTCATCAAAATAAGGAAGTTTTTTTGCATCTAAAATGAAAGTTTTCATAGTACTTTACTCTTTCATGGTAACACATAAGACTTTCCCTAAAGAAGAGCTCAAAAAAGCTACACTTCAGAAAATCCTTGATTATACATATTCGGGAAGAAGAACTTGATGCCTGTAACTTCCACTTAATTTTAGATGAGAGTCCTACATAAGAAATGTGCATTTTTTGAAAAAAATATTGTCACTGTCAGTGTTTTGCTTTTCTTATAACTAGTGCTTCATATAAATACCATTTTGCAGTTCATTTTGTGAGCTACTTCTCAAATGTTAGGAGGATTTTTAAAGAAAATTCTGACATTGACATTAACAAGTAGGGGGAAAAAAAGGTGACCTTGTATTTCTTGCTTAGTCCAGAATGTCAGTTATTTACTTGTGGATATACTGCAATTGTTCAATGCAAGTTCATGTTGAAAAGATTTGTTTCATGATAATACTGCTTCTGTTTCTTTAGAAAAATTGTAAAATATAAACTGGCAAGGTTTGGGGATTTTTTTTTCATCTTTCAAATAAAATGTTAGCATTAAAATGAAGCATCATGATTTTTAATATTAAACAATAAACAGAACTGGCATTCAGAAGGAGCAAACGAATGCTATCTGTTATGTCTGTGCATTTTCTCTTTTCTCTTTTCCCTTCTCTAGCTTGCTAGATAGATAAAGATAAAAGAATCTAATTTCTGAAGTGTGCCTCATGCATGCTTAATATAATTGTGTAAGTGTTTAGGGTATAAGCCATGCTGACTCTAGAGATAACTGGGTTTCCTATCATGTTTAATATCTTAAAATTATCAACTGTAAGAAAGTTGGGGTGGGGTAAAACAATAGTTCCTTCCTGAAGCAACTGCTTAAAAATGTATTTTATTATAGGGCTGCTGAGAAAAGGTGCTTCATTCTGGGGCTATAGGATCCTGCTGCCTCTTCATCTCTTATTATTATTATTTTTCAAATTTTATTATTTTCCAAGAGTTGAGGTTGTGTCTTTGTCAAACCCCCAAAAAAGTAAATTTCAAGTTAGACATCAAGATTCATAATTAGGCGAGTTTGACTTGCTCATCTTTCTTAAAAGTGACAAGCTGTTCACTTACTCTTAAATACTGTCTTCAGCAAACAGTGACAGGATCAACTCCCGTTTGTTATCAGGAAAAAGGTGACCTTTACAAAATGATGGCCCTCTGCAAGACTCTCACAGATGTTCAAAAAACTGAATGTTTTTCAGTGGAAATATTTCTCCTTGATCATTTCTCCTGTTAACTGTAGCCCTGTGGTCTTGCAGCTTGGATGCTAATTCTTCGCTGTGCTTAGTCCTGTATGGCTAACCTTTCTGCTGCAGTACAGGGTGTTGACACTGACATGCTGCAGTTTACCATTTGTGATTTATTTAGGATAAATATGTCTCAGGTGGCATTTAATCCTTCATAAAACCAGTGTAGCCTGCAGTGTCAAACCAGCAATCACATTGTATGCACAATGAAAAGAGCAGACCTTTGCATAAAAAAAAGCCCCAGTGGTAGATGTTCCTGTGCTTGGGAGCACTGGAAAGGATTCACTAACCTACCATGTGTTGTAATTACCTGGGAGCTCAGGTTAACGATACTTTTCCCTGTGTGCAGCCTGATCAGGAGAGCTAATATTTTCCTAGGGCCTTTTTTTTTTTCCTTCTTTTTAATGTGCACTTTAAAGTTAACTTATTAGTGCCCTACAAATGTAACATTAGAAATCAAGGGTGACATTCGTTCCTGTGCTGTCATCCTGCTTAAGGACTCCATGGACTGTCTCAACCCCATGCTGAAAGGTTCTCTGCCATACACTGAAAGTTGAGGCTATGGCAGGTCTCTTCCAGCACCTAGGAAATGTCTCTGGCATTTGTCTTGCCCTTGTGCCAGAGCTCCTGGCATAGTCTCATATCATAATCCGAGAGGAGATGACCTGGATTGTTCTACGGATCTTCCAAGCATTCCCACACCTTCTACCTTGGAAGATTGGGCAGCAGAGGGAGGCACTTAGAGTAGAGCAGCATCTGAAAAGGCCCTGACCTTCCAAGGGCCATGCATGGAGCTGGTCAGGCACCTGTGACCTGTCCGGGAGCAAGCTCAGAAGCTGCTGGGGCCCTTTTCTGCCGGCAGCATCCACTGTCGGAGCATCACAGAACTCGTGAGGTGGTTTTAGGAAGGTGCCTAGCCCAGGCAGCCATTCACTACAAGTGTGTTTTGCTGTTTGGTTTGAATACCTTCAGTTGCCTGTCTTCAGAGAATTCAAGGGCTGTGCTGTAATGGAAGTGATTGTTGAAGGGGCAGTATTCCCATGTCAGTCAGTTGCCTCCTGATGTTCTGAATGCCAGAGCCAGTGGCTTAATTTTCTCTTTGTTATCCATTCTGAATAAGCATTAATGAAGTTGGAGCATACTGTGATGATGCCAAACAGGTAAAAATGTGCTTATTTAAGAACCGTGGAACTAGTACGCAGGGGGAAAATAAATAAATAATAAATAAGTTAAAAAACAAATCAAAAATAAACAAAAAAAGACCAACCAAGCAAAAACAAACACCACCATAAGTGAACCAAAAATCATAAGTAAAGACAGAGAAAGAAGAGATATTTCCATCAAGCAGTTTCACCCTCTATTTCTTAAGAATCAGATACACACCTCCTGAGGCAGTGTATTCTGGCCTCTCAATTCAGGCTCCATCTTTGGGGGAAAATGGGAGATAAGAGATAGCTGGAAATGATATTTAGGGAAATATTTCCTATAACAAAAACAAAAGAACCCAAAACCCAGCACCACCCAAAGGGCCCACATACCATTCTGCCTGACTCCCAGCTGCACAACACTGTGGAAGTGAGGTGAGCCAGGGAGTTGATGTGCTGTTGTTATGCACATGGGGATTGTGCATAGCCCTGCAAGCACTGCTGTCATCTATGAACGCTGCTTTAATACCAGGAGTGTTAGCTCTGAGTCCTGGAAGAAATACATTTGTGATTTTCGTGGACAGTGGATTCAGCTCATCTAAAAGCTTGTAGGAACCTCTGTGTTAAAAGTTCCTGTGCCTTGGGCTGGCCCTGAGCTGGACCTGCTCTTGAAATGCAGGTGAGTCCCCTTCAGAAAATCCTGGGGATTGGGAGATGGGGCTGGAGCTGCTGGCAGAGCAGTACAAGGAGCTAGCATTGTGGTAGGCAGAGGCCTTGGAAAGCAATCTCTGGGGCTTTTCTCCAACTTTCCCTGATCAGTAGGCTTCCTGAGCACAACAGCTGTAAACAGAATAAAGAGAGAAGGGTGAAGATTGAAATTAAGTTAGTTCAAGTGAGAGGATTAAGTAACACAAAAAAAAGGTCATTCATTTGGCAAAACAGAGAGGAGGTGTGAGTTTTCACTTATTTTACTGAGCAATATTAGCCCATAATTTAAGATAGTGTGTGGCTCACTCAGGCTACCCCCGTTCTATCTTGTTGAAGAATACAATTCGTTTTCTGCTCCTCTAGGGTGATATCATTTTATATGAAGAAAAAGTTAGCTCAGATGGCAGTTATATGTTTCGGAAGCACCTTCTAATCAGGGATTGGTGATTCATTATTAGCTTCAGCAGGCGATCCATCTGACATGTAAGGGGAAAAAATTAGCAGCTGTCACTGCATGATGAGTTAATTTCCTGATAGGCCTGACACTGAAAAGCCATTTGGAGACATGGAGATGGCTGATGAGAAAACCTGGTGCTGGTTTATAATTGGAGAGAAAGAAAGGGCAGAGAGACAGAGGGAGATGGGGGAGGGACAGAGGCTGCTCTACAAGTGGGGATGGATGTTTGTGTATTTACTAAATAGACGGTTCCACAGTAACCTGCATCTCTGTGCACACACCTGGGTGGGTAAGTGATAGGAACCAGGGCCTTTCATTTTCCTTCTGCCTTGTGTCATTATTTCCAGTCGTTTGTAATTAGTACTGCAGACGGTTTTCCGCTCACTCCAGCCCGGGTGTACAAGCACGCGATTGGGTTATCTCGCGGTGACATTGAAACCTGACATTTTAGAGGAAAGGGGAGAAAATGACGCTACTCCTTTAATGGTTCTCGCTGCAATTTTCTTAATTGCAGCTTGAGATTTCAATCAATCATTTAAAAATAAACTTATCTGAAACAAATATTGCTAAAACTTCCAAGAGCACAATTGTGAATGATGAGTGCTCAAGAAGCCTCTTGTAGAGGAAATATGTTCTTCAAAAGATGTAAGCAACTGGCGCTCTGTTTATCCTTTTTAAGAATGGTAAATAAAACTATGGGGAAATTAGGCATTCAAGACCAAATGCAGTCCACTGTGGAATCTGCCTTGTGTGTGTAATTGGGACAGCAATGCAGAGTCCTTCATATGTATTAAATAAAGCTAATAGGAAGCTCTCAACCTGGGACTAATTCCTTCAGTGGCTGTGCACGTAAGGTTCTGCTTTAAAGGGTTTTTTTTTTTTGGTCAGGGGAGCTATTTAGGTAAGGTATCTAATATGGACAGCATAGGAAGCCAGGCTTTCCTTTTAACTGGGTAAAAAAAACCAAAACAAAACAAAAAATCCAAACAAACAAAAAAACACCACACAATGAATATTTAAAGGAGTTTGTTTTTTTTTTTAATACGGTAGACTGTAATGGGATTTTCCCCATCATCAGAAGATAATTTTTGACCAGGAAGAGGACAAGCCAGTAACTCCACTTGCACAAAACTAATTTTGACTTTTTCTATTAGGATGTTCTTAAATGATGGCCAAGGATTTGGGAGCAGTGATGGAGAAGCAAAGATCCACTGTAGACAGGTAGATCCAGCACGTATCATGCAATTGAAATTGATGTGTGTGTATACACAAACCAGGATTATGTCCTGCAATGTAACAGGACACCTGACCTTGTTTAAAACACATTCCTGTCTTCTGGCAGCAGCACATTTATCAAGGCTACTTTGAACAACCAGTTGTACTGCGTAGTCCTGCCCCGGAGGTCGGTGTTAACTGAGAGCCATCGGGCTCTGGGAATTTCTGATGAGTAAGAATAGCAATCCCCAAAGCAGCAGTAGATTAATTCTGGGGTGGCATTTCTTCCATATTCCTCAAACTTCTGATTGTTCCTACTGCTTGGAATCCTTATTACTTACTGCAGCTTTTGCATGTCTTGATTCAGCTTCTTGGAGATTCTACACACAGATTCCCATTGCCAGTTTGTCATGTTTGGGAGTGAAGCACATGGCTGTTCCAGGAGCAGAAGAATGGGTGACTAGTTAGTTACCTCTGCTGGAATGCATCCCTTGATATGTAAGTTCAGGATCCGTGCAGTGCTCAAGAGACAGATTTTGAAAGTAACCCAGCTCCTTGGGAGGTCTGGTTGGATAACTTGAGTGTCATGAGGGGACATCTGGTAAGGCAAGTGAGAAATAAAGATTGAGTAAATGCAAGGGAAGTAGTCAGAACCTTTGATTCTCTGTCTGCTAGGAACCGAGCTTGTTATGGAGCTTCTGAGAGCAGAAACAAAACTGAATTATCAAGAACCAGAAGCCACAACTGCTCACACATAACAAAGCCACACACACCAGAGCTGAAAGACAAGGATATAATAAGAGGTATATAAGAGGCAAAACCCAATGTGCCTTTCCAGCACCTTCTCAGAGCCCAAATACAACTCCTTTTTCCTCTCTGTTCTCTCTTCTCCTCCACCAATGACACAGGTGACTTGGTGGGCACATTCCAGTGACCCTGCTGTGCCCTGCAGGACACAGTGTCAGGTTTGGAGATCTGGCCATCAAGTGCTGTAAGCACTCCAGGCTAGGAGTGGTCTTCTAACACCTCCAGATTCCCATAGGGGAGACACCCACAGAGAAGACGTGTCTCATCCAGGTATAGAGGGTCACCAGTGGAAGGAAAGGACTCATTTCTGTGGCAGATAAAGTCCTTGCTAGTGGCTGTCTTACTCTGAGAGAGTTTCAGTACTTTCTCCCAAATCCTGCTAAGCTGCTTCTATCTGCCGATGTGCTCCTCTGTCGTGGGGGTGTAGAACAGGTTTGTGTTTTCTGCTCAGCATATGGTGGTGATTGCTGGTGTTGGTAGCTGTGAAATCCAGATGCCCAGCTCCAGGAGGATTTTTCCCTTGCTAGGGACATCTGGCCATCCTCTCAGCCTTACTCTTTCTTCCCCTCATTTTTGCTTGGAGTCTGTAAGCTTTGCCTATGTATTTGCAGAGCAGATAATTCAGCTGATTTATTCTTGTGCTTTAATTCAAGGTTAAGAAGGAAAAAGCAAAGGGAAGCCTGGGGCTGTGTTTGTACCTGAGGACCCAGACAGGGACATGTCCCAAGCCCACTGCCTGCTCCTGCCAGGGCAGCAGAGAGGTTGATGCTGCAGTGGCACATTGAACAGACATGATAGCACTGTTGGCTGGCAGCAGCTTGGTGGGGATGGCAGGTGAAGGGAAACCGAGAGGGATGCATCCAAACACCAGGATGGCTATCTTGCTTTGGCTCAGAGCAGCTAGGCACCATGTGGGGCGTTTCTGCTCAGACTCCTGCCTTAGATCCATATGCAAGCTATGATGATAAAATCCAGGGACAGCAGGTACTGCAGATATTTAAAGCAAATGGAAGAAGAAATTTCCAGAAACATTTCTGTCTAGTACCTTGGATCCACAAGAGAAATGCTGAGTGACTGGTGAGAGTCTCTAGATCTCCTGACTTATTTTTGTTATTATTTTCCTCAATTCCATAAGTGAATTTCTTGTTCCTGCAGGTAAAGGGCTGGCTCTGACAGGAACAAACTAGCTGCATACCTGGTCATCCTGCCAGTGGACCACTCTGCTACAGAAAGTGTCTTGCTGGGCTGTGATATGATCTGTGGGAGACAGATGATGTGGACAAATGCCAGCTGCAAAGGAGCAGGAGACAAGTCTTAGGCACCATGCCTGTTGGAGGCTGCAAGAGAAGATACTAAACCCGTTTGCTGTTGTAGTCTGTTGGTATCCAACTCCAAAATTCAATAGACTAAGTGCAAATGTGGCAGAAACTCTTACCAGTCTGCTCCTTTGCCCAGGGTGCCCGGGTTTGTCTTCTAGTCCCTATTTTCTGGCCTTCTGCTAGAGACCTAAAATGGCTCTACTGACCCCTCAAAGCCCCTGCAAAGAATCAGGGATCCATTTCTTCTCCTCTATTCTTCTAAGGTGAGTTCACGACAGCTCCTGCTACCTCACTCGACACTCAGCAGCAGGAGTGAGCTCCTGTCCCAGCAGCCCAGCCATGGTTCCTCTGCAGCATGGGAGTGACTGCACCCCAGCAGTGCAGGGGATGAGCTCTGCCATGCCACAGATGGGTGCAGGGCCTCGCTCAACACAGCTTTTCAGTCATTTGTCTCAGTGGTTTAGTGGGTGGCCCCATGCCTGGTTTATTGCGTGCTGTTGAAAGCCTGTTCCAGAGGCAGGATGAGTCATTTTCTATGGTCATTTCTTCTGGTACTTGTCACTCTGATGTCTGAGTGTCTCCCAAGCCATCACAGCTTTGTCCTCCTTTAGCCCCACTAAGGTATGAGGAAATGTTTCTCTTCTTTCACAGATGGAGAGCTGCAGAGTACAGAGAAAGATCTCCAACAATTTGTGGGGCCTTAAACAGATATTAACCTTAAATCCAGATATTAACTTACCTTAATAAGGCTTAGGTAAATAGGAAGATATCCCTGGTATGTTACCATGACATCTTTCTAGTGGAAGGTATCCCTGTCTGTGCTGAGGGGTTGGAAATAGCTGATGTTTAAAGTCCCTTCTAACCCAAGGATGAGTCTCCGATTCTGCTGGCCTTTGGTGTCCCTCGCTGTGAGTGTGCTCAGTGCACCCACAAACCAGACACCAGGGGCTGATGTGGGTGCTGGGCAGAAAGAAACATTTCTTTTGTTTTCATTGCTGCACCACATCTCTTCTCCTTGGCCCCTGACTGCTCCTGCTGGCTTTAGGGGTTCCTGCTGCAGATACCTAATAGAAAATTTCCCTTTCCGCATAGGAAGCCTGGGGCTCGCGGGAGTGTTACACACACAGGCAACAATACTGCATGGGGTTTTCTCTGGTGTACGAGCTGGCACAACGGGAAGAGCCAGGCTTTGAGTGCTCCAACAAGGAGATCCTTAACTTACCTGCCAGCCATGGTTGCTTACCTAACACACTCACCCAGCCACGCAGAAGAGAGCTGCTCCACTGGACAAGTGGCAGCTCACAGGGCCTGTTCTGCCTGCACTCCCAAAGAGATGAGCATAGCTCCCTGCAGGAATAGCTGGTGATGAGGAGTCATCTGCCTGCACAACGCTCTGGGTGTTAATTCAGCGTGAAACCCCCAGTTCTGCTGTGCCAGACAAGGCATGTGTGGGAGATCTGGTTTCTTCATCCAAGCAGCTTTCTAAGAAAGCCCCTTTGATAATCAGTCTGAAAGATTGCTGAAGTGAAAATTAAACCACTCTAAATGCTGTTATGGAAACATACCCATCACAAGCAAGAGCTGGATTTCTGTAGTTGCCACACAGTAAATGGATGAGGCTCAGCTCTGATGTCAGACCAGCTTTACCTTGTGCATGTCCTCCAACGTCTGGTTTTCCAGTTATGAACTGCAGTAATTGTGATCAATCAAGCTTTATGCTCACTACCCACATATTAATGAATCTGCATCCCATCTTCTTTTTTTTACAATCTCATCAAATCTGTTCCAGATCCTGTTTACATCAAATTTTGTCTGCAGCACACTTCTAAAATATCCAATTTGGAATTCCTGATTCTGCACCAGTTCCTCAGACCGGGTCCTCAGTATATCAAAGAACAACACCTTCCTGAAGTAAAAGAAAAATGAAAACAGGAGAGCTTTCAACAAAGTGCAAAGAAAAGCCATTGATTTCTAAGTGACACCATCCTTCCAGGGTATAGAGAGACAATTTTTTCAAAATCCTTTCTGTATGTCTGTGTCTGTATGTGTGTGTATGTTTAAAGGATAGAATTGCCTTCCTGTGGATGCTTTAAAAAACATCAGGTACTTTTCTCCTTAGCAGTATACATTTTCTGTTTGGGCACATGGGTTTTATGAATATTTGGCTTGACTTGCTAAAGACATCAATTTGACGTGTTGCCATGTGTTATAAAGGCCTCAGATCAGATGCAGAATAGGGAGAAAAAGCTTTAGAATAAAAGTTTATTAAAAACACATACATAGAGTCTATTCTAAACACACACACAAAAAAAAACCCAAACAAGAAAAAAACAACGAATGTTCCCCTGTTGCATCAATGCCAGAACATTATGTTTGCAAATAAGAATTTAGCACTACAAAGACAATGCCCTAGATTAACTAAGATCCCATTTCACAAAACCCTATGGCAATAGTCTGCAACATCAGTCACAAGAGAAGATATAACACAGATGCATTTGTGCCCTCATGCAGCTGAACTGAAACAAAACAAAGAGTGAATTAGGCTGAATATCTTACTGTGTGCAACGTATTGTACAACAAGGCACCTTTGGGAATGTGTCACAGGGTTTGGTAAATTGAAAACAAAATAAACAGATCTATGGGAATAAATAACATCATATTAGATGTCTGCTGCATGTAGACTACATTAGCTTCCAGTCACAATCCGGCTTCAGTTTTCCCCCTAGTTTTCAATGCCTGTGAAAAGCAGATGATCTGAAACCTCTGCAAAGCAAAGGGGGGTGGGGGCAGAGGGAGGAACACCGTGCTGGTTCTCCTGCACATGCACACACGTGCACACACACTCACAGCCTCTGTCTTTCCCTCGCTTTAAGACAAGTTCCACCAGATGAGGAGAGGCCAGTGTGTTCCCTGCTGTTTTGCACACGAGTCACTCTTGCTGTTTCTGGACCAAGGCACGGAGTGAAAGCATTTCCCCCCACACACTGATCTCCCCTCACTGCTCAGCTAAGGTGAGAGTGCTGGCAAGCCAGTCTACCTTCAGCCCAATGCACTCCATTGCCATGGCAAACATCACTCCATGAGGTCTTGAGACCCCTGCCAAAAGCACCAGCAGCTGCATGAGTTTGGTGAAGAGAAGGGACAAGAGATTCCCAGGGCACTGACCCTGATGTAGCTATGCCACACATGACGCCAGGGGTGGTTGTGGAGACCCAAGAGAGGCAGGTACTTTGCTGAGTCCCATGTCTAATTGCAGCCAAATTTAGTTAATGTTTTGAAAGGACATTTTTTTAATGCTCAGCCATATGGGGCCAAGGTCTGCTTCCAAGTACATGGGTAGAAACCCACTGATTTCAGGGAGATGGCTTGCATGAAGTGAACTTAAAAGATCAGGCCATATTTATCTCAGCAAAAGTTCAAGCTAATTCATTTTCTCTCATTTTCTCTCTCTCTCTCTCCTTCTGTTTTGCTTAGCTTATAGCTGAGTAAAAGGAGCACATATCTTGGAGATAGCTTTTTAAATATAAAATTCTCTTTATAACCCCAGAGCAATATGTCATTCTGCGATTACAAAAAAATGTACTCTTCCCAAAGAAAATCCTTCTGAAGCAAACATTGGCTTTATCCTGTCTGAGATCTAAGCACCAGCCTTTGAATTCATGTATATCAGAAATAAGCAAAGATCTGCAACGGAGCAAAACTGTGGCCTCCAAATTATCATTATTCCAGTCAAAAGCCTATTTCTTCCCTTTAAGAAGCAGCAATGGGCCTTGAGATGAAGTGCAAAAAATAACAAGGGATACAGAGAGAGAATGATATTTTTATAACTTTTTAGTCTGAACATTCTCAGAAGAAGTTTGATGAAGAAGTTGAGGAAAATTTTAACATTCAGGTAATTGATATTCTTGTCTCTGTCAATTAAACTCCTTCTGGCTTAGGGAAAGATCAGGTCCACCTTCCCTCTCCACAGATGTGAGCTCAGGTCCAGGGAGCTGTGGATGCCTTGCATGGCCCTGCTGGGCTCTGGCCAGCTGACATCCTTATCATTTTTATTTCTTTCCATCTTCACTTGTAAGAGGTTGTTTGAAGGATGCTGTTTTTCAGGTTTGCCCAGGGGTGTGCTTTCTCTAGGCATTCAAGGCAGCTGGTTTTTGTTATCTGACTTTGGAAATGTATTTCTCACAAGGAAGAGCATAACAGAGGGTCTCTTTCTGGCCAGCCTTGGAGATACTTGCTCTCTTGTTCATACAAATCTGAAGTTCCACCCCCTCCACTCAGAAACCAAAGGGCCTGTATCTGACCTCAGATCAATACATTCCCCTTTGGATTCCAGAATGCATTCAAGCATTTTTAATTTGATTTCTCTATTCACACAGACGAGGTGAGAGAAGGATGGAGCTGACAGGTCTCATAATCAGCTCTCATCTTCTTTCTTTCGCCAATGTGTCAAAATTGCATTTCCATAATTCCTTCCATTAGTATTTTACCTGTTGTCTCCGAAGGCTCAGGCTGGTGTGGTGAACAAGAACCAGATTCAGAAATTAAGCTGGGACATGCACTATGGACACAACTGCTGCTGCTCAAGTCAAAGCACTTGTTCAGGGCCTTGCAGACAACTCAAGCACGCAGTGGGGCTGAGGTTCAGCACACTGGGCTTTTACCTCAGCCTTTAGACAGTCACCAGAGATAGATGGATAGTGGGGATGGAGCATTGGGACCCCTCAGCAGGGAGGAGGAAAGCCCAACTCTCCTCGCTTCTGATCTACAGGTAGCCTGTGGCCAATTATAACTTTCCATGCTCATGATCCTGTATCCTGCATTTTCTCTGTATTGTGACTGTATTTATGGCAGCAGCCTGCTCATGTAACTCATAGAATAGGGCATGACATTATGGCATTACTCAGGACTTGGACTGTGTGTTTTTGCTTAACCTCTTGGTGTACTCTGCTTTGGATAGTGGGAAGGAGGTTGGAGCTCCTGATGTAAGGATCAGAGGCTAGCCCCAGGGAGTATTGGACTGTTCATCCATCTCTCCTCTTATTCTGGGTCTTCCCATCCAAAGGCTGTGAACTCATTCTGATGTAGCTTGTTTGAGGCAGCACCAGGAGTGGGTGATGGCCCCATGGCCAGAAAAGCTGAAGGAAGACTGCAGCGAGTGGTTGCAACAGAGACAATGCCAGCTACCAGGATGCAGGAGATGCCTGCCTGCCTGGAGCTGGTGGCTGGGAGGAGCCCTCCCACAGCCAGCACCAGTGCCCCCAGACTTGTGGGTGAGGCTTTAGCTGGATGGTGTCTGCCCCATGCCCGTGTGAGCTGCCCTTGGTGTGTCAGGTGCACAGGGCTGGTCGTGGCTGCCGGCTGCTCACTTTGCTGCAGTTCTGGGGACAGAGCTATAGCTCTTGGCTTTTCTACTTCCTGCAGCTAAGAAGGGTTTGAGGTCTCCAGCAAAACTGTAGGGCTGAGAGTGAAACAAGCCCCAGTAAGGGGAGATGGGGAGCTTGACTTTTAGTTCCCTGGGGACTGACGTGTGTGAGGGCAGGAGGGAAGGTTGTCCTGGGGAAACCTATGTCCTGGGAGGGAATAGTGCCTACCATTTTGTGGACAGCACAGCTCAAGAGCACCATTACACTGATGTGCAGGCATCAGGCATGCAGGCTTGTAATCTTCCCTGCCTGGCTCAGTGTGAGCTACTTCCTTAGTACGTCCATGAGAAGGAAGCACAAATAAATCCCCTGCATTTTTGTCTGCTTTGTGACTGCTGCACAGCTGAAGGGCTTTCTGGGGACCATCTCTGCAAAGTTCCTCAGCAGTGCCCTCAGGGCTGTCCTGCTGGACAGTGTGACAGAGATGTGGTCCCTGGCAGGGTGCTGGATGTCTTGACTCCTTGCTGAGGGTCCCAACGTGCCATGAGATGTGTCACTCTGTGGAGCAGTGGCACGCACAGTGGGTGACATGAATCTCTCCACAGCCACTCTGCTCCACTATA